>NW_008340588.1:3786890-3820388 GCF_000622305.1 Nannospalax galili
TAGTGACTATAAAATGGTATTTGGACTAAGAACTTTCACTATGCCAGTTATTACACACTGTCCTCCACACATAGTATATCTTGTCTAAACAGTGCTGCCTGCATATCATTTAAACACTCACTGCATTATGCATCATGTAAATATGTGACATTCCATATAACCATTAGGAAGGCAGCAACTATTGTATAAATAATGAACCAAACTCACATGTTTGCAAGTGTGTTATCTCATGTTTTTTGGTTGTTAGTGACACACATTTTTTAGTAATGACTATTGTTAGCTGTATTCATTAAGCTCATTTTGACTCTTAGGTGTTTCTGGTAATATGAATAAATTCTTCTACAACTTTATAATCAGTATGTATGTCTACTGAACTGTTCAAAAATGTTAGACTCACAACACTTTTTTCTGGGAGAGTTGCTAATTTGTTTTGATATTTTCCTTAATTAAATATGCTACTAAATGTAAATAAAATGATAAAAATAAAAATATCTCTTTTTACTTGTATTGGCATTGAAAATTTGTGTTTTTTGACTAGTCATATTTACTAAAAGTTTTATTAAAAATGTGTAACATAATGATCTTCTCTTCCACTTCATTGTACTGAAAAAGCCATATGTGAAGGTAATGTTGTAAATCCATATATTTAGGGAAGTATTACTGCTGCTTCCTTCTTTGCATATATTTTGTGTTTCTTTTCCTACATGAAACAACCTCTGTTGATGTAGTCAATATCAAGACACATTTATAGGAAAGGATGAGGAAGTCACATTTTAGCCACTAAACATAATGCCATAAATAACTATAAATTTTGAATAACCCATTTTTCATTTTCTTCAATTAATGAGAAATACACATCATAAGACAACTATTTAGTGCTTAATAAACTCATGAAAATTGTATCATAAACATGCTTATTTGATATATAAATGCATAAATATACATGTGCTATCTAGATTTTATTTCTTTTAATACAAGCATTTTAATTGTACACTGAATTTAATATGCCCTTTAGTCAATAAGCATAATTTATTATTAATATATTTTGAAACCAGGCATTTGTTAATAAACTTCAATGATGATAGAATAAATGCTAAGGCTTTCTTATTAAGAATTTAATAAGATACCATAGATATAGTTCATTATATCTGAAATCAGAGCCTATAGACCCTCAAACAATACTGGCTATCGTGACTGAACTTGGTTAACCACCAGAACTTGATGATAAAACCCTATTGCTGAAAACACTACATACCTGAGTCACCTAACAAAGAGAAATCAAGCTAGTACTGACTTTAGGGCTGTATCTCTGCTGAGTAGCTTTCATAACATTAGAAGTTGCTTTGCATGTTACTGGCAATAAAAGCTTATCAGCCTTACCCGGGTTTGAACTCCTTGAGCTACAGTAACACCTCGTTAGGTAATATATGCTGACTGGTTAAAAAGTGGCAAGATATAATGGGAGTAACTAACAATTTTCTACTGGATTTCAGGCCTCTGTCACAAGATGTATTAGATACCTGATACTGTTATCACAGCAAATAACCTGTGGTTAGACAGGATAAAGACCATACAGGAGGACATAGTACTAACATTCCTAAATAGACATAGTATTAAACTGACTCGTAATGATTTATATTTATAGGCATAGATTAATATTAGCCAACTCTCGCCAGAAAAGTTTCTTCTTGCGGCTGATGGTGATTAACACAGAGACCTACTACTGGTCAACATACAGAGAATAAGAGACTTTGGAATGCTCAGCCTTAAATGGGACATCTATTTTGTACCTTCTAATCCAAAAATTCAGGGATCATTGTGGAAAAGTGGTAGAAAGATTCTAAGAGCCAGAGGTGGTTATCTGTATGCCACAGGGTAGTTGCACATGTAAACCCACACAACATGGATAAGACAGCCTGTATAAGAACTGTGAAAACCCAAGCCAGGCAAAAACCTGGCATGGATGAGAGAGGTGTACTGAAAGCCTCAGCCCTACATAAAGGCCTATTTGTAGTTGATAGATTGTGGGAGAGGGAGACTCAACTTTCCTCATTGCTATGTTGTCTGGCAGGATAAACACACTACAAGGGATAAACCTATACCCAAGAGCATTTTGGAAACAGATTAGACTTGATAGATAGTCTTCAAAAATAGTTAAATAATAATAGAAGACATGAAGTCAGTGTGGAGTAGGTAGTAAGGTCAGTGCAGGGATGGGAAAAGGTTTCTGAATATGGTCAAAACAATTATATGAAATTTGTGAATCAATAAAAAATAGAAAGTATGAAGTTCAGTGAGGGGTTGTTGGGGGGCATGGATGGGGGATGGTGTCCAGATTTGATTAAGAACTCTTATGTTGATTCTGACCACTAAGTCCTCACCTAGACAATATATTCACTGCCTAAATCCCAATCTCTGGATCAGACAGACTGACCAGCTCAGCCAGGACTCTGGCAAATCAGATCAAGTGTACTGCCTCCCTACTCCATTTCTCACATCCACCCCTACCCTGTCCCCTGCTGGCCTCTCTCATAGGCAGGCTCCAATTGCTTAACCTCAAATCCCAGGATTAACTTCTCAAACCAGATTAACCAACCACCCAACCACAGACCTCTAAGTCCACACTCAGGCATTCCCTTTGCCACCAAGTCTCCAGTCTCTTGATCAGTCAGATAGATCTGTTCATCAAGGTCTGTTGTAAGTCAGATCAAGTTCACTGCCTCCCTACCCAATTTCTCACCTCCATCCCCACCTCATCCCCTGTTGGCCTCTCTCACACACAGGCTCCAATTCCTTCACCTCAAGTTCCAAGAATAGCTTCCCAAACCAGATTAACTAACTGCCCCACCACAGATCCCTAAATCTTCATCTAGGCAGTCTACTCACCACCAATTTCCCAGCCTCCAGATGAGGCAGACAGACCTGTTCAGTCAGAACTCAGACCAGTCTACTACCCAACAAGAACATGAAACACCCACCAATTTGTCTTCCATACTCAAACAAAAAATAACTAACTACTTAAACAATATTAACAGGACCAAAATTAAATTAAACAAAAGCAGAGTAGAAGTTCTTGTAAAACACATAACTGACAAAGAACATCCATATGCCCAGGGGGCAACCTAAAAACACAAACAACACGAAAAGCTGGGAAAATATGCCCCCAACAAAACCCACAAGTCCTGTAGAAACTTACAACATTGAGAACTACCTTGTAAACCTCAGGACACAAAATTTAAAAGAACAATCATTAACATGATCAAAGAATTACAAGAAAACACAGACAAATCAAAGAACTTAAAGAGGGAAAACGTAAACTTTTGACGGAAGCTCAAGAATATACAAATATGAGGCTTAATGAAATATCAAAAACAATTCATAATTTGAAAATCAAATTCACTAAACAGATAGAAATAGTGAAGAAAACCCAAATGGAAATTAACACAGGACTGAAAGACTCAACAAACCAAATAGAAACTACAGGAGAAAGTCTCACAAGCAGAATGTGTTATGGAAAAATCACAGACCAACAGCTAAAGTCAGGTGAGGAGAGGAAGTTTAATTTGACACTAGCAAGACTGACACCATGAATAAAAGAGTCAGACTCTTGTCATGTTTTGGGGGGCTTTTATACTCATGTGTGGGGAAATGCAAACAAAAAGCAAAACAGCACATAGGTGACAATTAAATAAAAGGTACATGTGATAATTAAGCAAGGAAATGTATGGCCACAAAGGTTAGAAGAATGTGAAAACTTTGGTAAACAAAGACTTCCATCCTCAGCAACCACAGGTGGCAGGATGGGGAGATTCCTGCCCACCTCCCCATACCTGTCTCTTAAGAGTTCTCCTCACTGTAAAGATCTTAATTAAGATCACATTGCAAAAGCTTTCTACCTCCACAATAAATGAATGAAATGGAAAACAGAATATCAAGACTGGAGGATAAAGTAGAAGACCTGGACTCCTTAAGGAAAGACTATGCAAAATTCAAAAAAGAACACAGGAATAGAATAATCAGAAAATGTGGGACAACATGATCAAATCTGCATATCATGGGCATACAGGAAGAGAAGAAAATCAAATAAATGGCATCAAACAGATCTTCAATAGGATTATAGAAGAAAACTTCCCTAAATTAAGGAACAATATACCTACAGAGATTCAAGAAGCACAGAGAACACCATTAAGACATAATACAAACAGAAAGTCCCCACAACATATCATAGTAAAAACATTGAATATACAGAACAAATAGAAGGTACTGAAAGCTGCTACCTACAGAAAAACAAGTTACATATAAAGGAAAACCCATCAGAATTACAGCTGACATTTCAATGCAAACTATGAAAGCCAAAAGATCCTGAAACAAAGTTCTCCAATTTCTAAACAACCATGGATGCCAACCCCGAATACTTTATCCAGCAAAGCTATCTATAAATGTCAAAGGAAAAAGAAAATTTTCAAAGACACAGATAAGCTGAAAGAATTCATGTCCTCCAAACCAGCACTACAGTTAATACTTGACTACAAAGGACCAAGGAAAGAATGAGTTTTCCCAAGAGGCTACAGAAAGAAAATACATAATAATGTAAATACAGAATAGGGCCACAAAACAAAGAAATAAAAATGACAGTACGAAATACATATCTTTCAAAAAAAAAAACCCACTAAATATCAATGTCCTCAGCTCCCCTGTCAAAAGACACAGGCTGGTACAATGAATCAAGAAAGAAAGCCCATCTTTTTGTTATCTTCAAGAAATTCAGGTCACCTTCAAGGACAGACACTATCTTAGGGTAAAAGTCTGGAAAAAAATATTCCAAGCAAATGGCTCGAAGAAACAAGCAGGTGTTGCAATTTTTATATCTGACAAAATAGACTTCAAATGAAAACTCATCAGAAGAGATAAGTAGGGTCACTTCATTACAGTCAAAGGAATAACTGGCCAAGAAGAGATTACAATCATGAACATGTATGCACCAAACTCGGGAGCACCCAGTTTCACAAAATCGCAGTCAGGATGATAAAACAGAGATTGGCACCAATGCAGTGATACTGGGTATCTTTAATACCCCACTTTCTTCAATAGACAGGTCAACTGGACAAAGAATAAACAGAGAGACATCTGATTAAATGACATACTATATGAAATGGACCAGATATATATAATATAGAATAGTCCATCCAATCACCAAAGAAATACTTTCTACTCAGCTGCTCATGCAAGTTATTCTAAAATTGACCACCTCCTGGGCACACACATACACAAATTCTCAAGAAAGGCAAAGAAATTGAAATAATTCCATGCCTTCTATTACACCACAGTGGAATAAAGCTTATATTCAATAGCAAAAGAAGCTCATGGAGAGTAAACAACACACTCCTTAATCATTTAATTAGAAGACATGATAAACATTACCAATGAAATCTACCCAATACTTTATAGATATATACAGGTGTCAAGGATCTGAGTGCAACTGATTAAGACTGGTAATAATCAGATACATACAGATTAGAGACACATGTGCCAACATCTCAGCATTATTAGCAAAAACAATGAGTCTGTAAGAAACAGTATAATTTAAAATGAAATGGAGATCTTCTTTAAAGGTTAAAAGCTCATTTGATTTAATGTCCTATAGGGTTTATACTGAGTTCAATATTGTATAACTGTATTAATTCAACTGTGAACATAAAAATTTATAGCCAATATTGAAAGAGATGCATCCTTGTTCTGGAAAATGTTATTGAATATGTTAATGCTGTAATGAAATGCTTCTTCTAGTCATGTGGTTATTAAATAAATAATTTAAAAACCTTAGTTTTATGTCTTACAGGGTTTATGCTGAGTTCAATATTGTATAACTGTATTAATTCAACTGTGAACCTAAAAATTTACAACCACTTTTGAAAGAGATGTATCCTTGCTCTGGAAATTTTTACTGAATATGTTAAAGCTGTAATGAATGCTTCTTCTAATCATGTGGCTATTAAATTAAAAAAAAAAACAGTGACCATCTTACAAAAAGCAATTTATAGATTTAATGCAATTCCAATCAAAATAACCATGACATTCTTCACAGAGCTTGACAAAATAATCCTAAATTTTACATGGAATATCAAAAGACCTCTGATAGCCAAAACAATCCTGGGCAAAAAGAACAATGCTGAGAGGATCATCATACCAGATCTCAGATTATATTAAAGTGCTACAGTCTTAAAAACAGCATGGCACTGGCACAAAAATAGACATGTAGATCAATGAAACACAACAGAGACCCAAACATGAGTTCATAATATTTCAGCCACCTGATATTCAACAATGGTGCCAAGAACTCAAAATGGAGGAAAGACAGCATCTTTAGCAAATGATGCTGGCAAAACTGGATCTCTACCTGCAGAAAAATAAAAGTTGAACATTATCTTTCACCCTGCACAAAAGTCAACTCCTAATGAACCAAAAGATCTCAATATAAAACCTGAAACTCAGAAACTGCTAGAAGAAAACATAGGCAGCACCCTCCTAGAGATAGGCATAGGAAAGGAATTTCTAAACCAGACCCCAGCTGCTCAGGCACTGAGGCCAACAATCAGTAAGTGGGACCTCATTAAATTACAAAGATTTGGAACACCAAAGAAACAACTAAGGAAGGGAAGAGGAAACCCATTGAGTGGTAGAAAATCTTTACCAGCTACGCAACTGACAGAAGATTAATATCCAGAATATACCAAGAACTTAAAACAGAAAGAAACAAGAAGATAAACAACCCAACAAAAAGATGGGTGATAGACCTAAACAGTGTTCTCAAGCAAAAAAATAAAAATGTCAAAGTATCATCTTAAGACGTGTTCAACATCCTTAGTAATTAGAGAAATGCAAATTAAAACCAATTTAAGATTTCATCTTACCCCTGTCAGATGGGCTAAGATAAAGAAAATGGAAGACTAGATAGGATGCTGGTACATGTGGCACTGAATCAGTCATGGATTGAGGAGTACCAAGCCTACATCCAGGCACAGAGGCCTTAGAACACTTAGGCTGGCACTCAGCACACTCAGTAACATGACAGCCAGATGGAAGCGGGTGTCATGAGCAGACTTGTCTTCATGTCTCCCTCATCTTTGCCTATGAGCTAAGTTGAGGTCAGCTATATGTAGTCGCACTGGATAGGCACAGAGTGGATGATGCACCATCACCCTATAGTTTCCTATATAAGACTCCATGTAATTTTAATAAACAGATTTGCCCTCTGATGCTGTCCCCTGGATGTTCTTGGAGTAATCCTGACCTGTACCCTCTTCAGCTGTTTGGTTGGGGTTCTTCTGCCCTCCAAAAGGAGGACCTCAGTACATCTACTCAATGGAGTTCTACTCAGCAGTAAGAAAAGATGAAATTATGAAATTTTCAGGTAAATGGATGGAGCTAGAGAGTGTTGTACTAAGTGAAGTAACTCAAAAGCAGGAAGGTAAACAATGCATGTTTTTCATTTGTGGATTATAGCACCAATCCCTTATATGTGTGTATATAAATCCTGATGTAACACCAGGAGCCAGGTAAAGGCAAAGGATACATGGAGGTAAAGGAAAAGAAGTAACCTGAAAGGAGATAGTAGAGAACAGATGTTACCTAAGGAAGGTAGAAAAAGTGGGAGTAACGGACATGGAGGAGAGGAGGGAGGAACATTCAAGGGAACATAGTGTGGGTGAGCAAGGGAACTCAGGAAAAGGAAAGATGATGGGAATCAAGAGGTATTGGAGGGAGGGTGGGTGTGATGAGAGCACTGTGATTAGGAAGGGAGGGAGGAGGAAACCGGATAGGAGAAAAAAGAGCAGATGTGAATTAATCCCAGGGGCCTAGGAAACCTAGAGGGAAAAGTGATGCTTTAGAAATAGTATGAGAAGTGCAAGTAGAGAGTCTGAACATTAATGCATATGTATACCTAGGAGCTGCTTGTTAGGAAACACAGTGCCTGAGAGTAGAGACCTCCCTTAAAGTGACAAACATACCATACAGAACTCATCAAAGAAGTTTCTTTTTGCAATAGATGGAGGCTACTGCAGACTTGCACTTCTGGTCAGGCACAGAGAACACGTACCTGGGATATGCCCAGTACTAGCTGACACATCTGCATTCTAATCTCTACAACCAAGGCTCATGGAACATAGCAGAATAAGGGGTAGAGAAAGGGATAATGCACCCCTCAATTCTCACCAGTGAGGCTTCCATGTACATCAGAGTGGGATACACACAGAAGGCCACAATTGGCTAAGTTTTGGAGAATAAGAGACTGTAGAGGGTAGGATGGGACTCCTGTATGGAACCTCACCCTCCCACAGTTCAGGGACCATTGCAAAAGAGGAGGCAGAAAGATTATAAGAGCCAGGGTTCTTTCATGAATGTCTGAGGTGGAGCCTTCCTGGCCACTGGAGGCTTGCTCATGTGAGCCTGTGGCAGTGGTGGCTTTGAATGTGGGACACATATCAACTCAATTAAACAAGGGCCCAAAGGGGAGGTGAGAAATAGGTGGTGGTCCAGCACTACATTGAGAAGTATTCAAGACTGATTGTTTCTGGGTGAGGGAGAGAATGACTTACATAGGACCACTGGATGGGCTAATTAAACTCAAGTGGACACATTTACACAGGAGGATGTTTGGGTACAAACACCTGAATGAATAGGACTTAGCATGTATGGTGGAGTGCATGGGATTAAGTGGGAGGATGGGGCTGGAGTGTTTGGAGGGACTCTCGGTTTGAGTGGGAAATGTATGAAATTTTAAACACTCAACAAAAAATATTTTATTTTAAAAAATGAGTTGTTGGGGGCTGGAGAGATGGCTCAGTGGTTAAGAACACTGGTTGTTACTGGTTGTTCTTGCAGAAGACCCAGGTTTGAATCCCAGCACTCACATAGCAGCTAACAATTGCCCATAACTCCAAGTCCAGGGGATCCGACATCCTCTTCTGTCCTCCCCGGGCATTACATGACACGGGTGTACTTACCTACATGCAGGCAATACACACACACACGCACACACACACACACATATAAAATAAAATAAAAATAATAAAAACAATAAAAAATTAACAATTTCTAACCAAAAAAAATTTAAATAGCACAACAAAGAATATTGTATTAAAACAACAATTTTCCATATGTATTTTTGTCTATGATTTACAGAGTATATACAAGAATAGACTCAAAGAGATGATAAAACTATTAGCATTAATGCTTGTGATGGTTTGTGCTTCATGACAGTGGTAAGGCTCTGAAATAATTTAGTCTTCAATCTTTTGAACTGATTGAACTGATTGAAGTTTTTCTTTTCCTTTATTATTAAACTTTTGAAGAGTTCATATATTTTTATTATATTTAGACCCTCCTCAGTCAACACCCCTTTTATTAGCCCTGTCTGGATTTCATGTGTTTTGTCATATATATTAAAGTCTATCAACTCAAGTACATGTCCCCAAATGTTAATCACCATATGTTGCATAAGGAAGCTTTGCTGGTGCAAGTTGAGAGATGCATTAATATTCTTTCTTCCTCATGTTCTACTGTGTACCCTGAGCCTTAGGTACAGAGGTTGTATTGTACATGTGTCACTTATGGTTGGGCACCTCAAAGGCACTTATTTTCTATGTGTGGACAATTCTGGAATTCTGTAATAGTCTCCATCGTAAACAAACAAACAAAGCCTCTTAGATGAGTACACTTGTCAGGCTAGACAGGAGCTCTTCAGCAGTGAGAACAGAATAGGCTTAGTCCTGAAGAAGTAGGATGGCAACCAAGTGGGCTGGTTCTGACATGCTGAGTGAGGTAGTTATTGTTTGTGTTGGTTTGCATGAGTGACTGAAATTTTTCTCATAATATGTGTTCCTGATTAACACTGAGAAATGTGCAGTAATAGCACCCTCAACAACTGTCCTGTTCAAAGGCCTGAACAGTCATTACCTCAAATATAATCTTCATCACCTTTACATTCTTTATTATAAACACAAAACATACTGCAATGTATTACATTGTGCAGGAATCCGTAGTTCAGAAATATATATGTAATTTTATGTATTACTCTCTACATCTTCACATAATAATATCCTCAAGAAAAATGGAAGACCATCAAAGAAAGACAAAAGCAATTTTGGTGTTGGAGTCTGAAAAGAAACTTTTGATCTTAATTTGTTTTCAGGATTTCATTATACTTCCTTCTCATGGGATAAATACTGTCCTACATTTCCTAAATAGTTCTTTTTTTCTAAATAGGCTTTTTAAGAATCTTTAGATTTGTTATATTATGGGTCATTCTCTCATCATAATTACAAAATTGTAATAACTAGAATTCATTTTTTCTCACTAAAAAATGTAAACCCCAAATTGCTAAATATATTTACTAAATAAATAGTTAATAAACTGACAGCATGGATAATCATGTCAGAATTATAATAAATTATATTTGTTTTCATATTATATAATAACAATAACAGCATAAGTATTATACAAACCACACTGAATTCTCCTTCAGATTTTTTTCTTTCAAGAAAAATTGATTCATGCTTTCCAAATATAAGGGTTTGCTTTGTATATTAACACTCACAACATACCCTCTGTCTCTGAAATATGTTGCATATTACTGTTTATCAGATGAACATGCTCAAGCATAGACACTATAGTTTTCTATACCTTGGACCTAAATAAATGTTATAGCAAGCTACATGAAAAGATTTTCTTCTTTCTTATCTACAAATTCTAAGTATTGTTTACAAAGGAAATGAAATAAGTTAACAAACACATGTCAAGGACAATAATTAAACACTTATTATCTTAAAATTAACATAAGTCGGTCAAGTATGCAATGCAATGGATGAAAAGTTCTAAAATAACTTTACTCTCTGGTTCCTTTCCATTGGCCAAGTTCCTGCAGTTACATCAGGATATATACGTGCATATAAGATTTGGTGCTAGGATCCACAAATACATTGTTTCATTTTTTTTGAGTCTGTGTTACTTCACTTAGTATAACAGTTTCTAGTTCCATCCATTTACCTTCAAATTTCATAACTTTGTTGATCCACCACGTCCATTGTGTAAGTATGCCACACTTTCATTATCCATTCATCAGCTGAGAGACACTTAGATAGATTTCTCCCATCTCTTAGTGCTATGTGGAGACCAGATTCAGGCACTCTCAGGCAGTCTGTAAAGGTCTGTCAACATGATATGCACTTTCATGTATATAATGCATTTTCAACATACTCTCCCACATTTGAAATGCAAATTGAAAAAAAAATCTTAATTGAATATAGACATTTTCACGTTACAGAGTCAGTTGATACCCTAAAAAAAAGTTGCTTATAATGAAGTCTAACTTACAATGATGCATCCAGGAGATGTATTTTGGTAGAAACTTTTGTCTTTTAAAACATGAAATTATTTTGACTTAGGAAAAAAATTTGCACATTTTGCTGGTGTCATGCAATTTATACATATATATAATCTTAGAGCATGTTAAAATTGATTACTTTTATAAATATTTTTTAAACATGGTGAGATTATTCATTTCTTTATGGTATACACATTTGAAATACTTGGTTCTAACTTTATTATTACTTTTTTATTATTTTATTTTTTTTATCTGTATGAGTGTATTGTTTGCATTTATGTGAGTGTGTCCATGCCATGCTATGCCACAGAGATCAGAAGAGGGCTTTGGATTCCCCTGAAACTGGAGTTAAGGACAGTTAATAGCCACCATGTGGGTTCTGGAAATCGAACCTGGGTCCTCTGCAAGAGCAATCAGTGCTCTTAACCGCTGAGCCATCTGTTCAGCCACGGTTCTTTTTAAATGGCACTTTATTTGTTATTTTTATACTCATATGTTGAATTGAATGAACACTGCATTTCATAGTCTTTTTCACAGGCAAATATTACAGGTGCATCGGTATAACGAGTTCTATTTTACCAAAAACTGGTTGATATAACGTTATTATTTAATCCAATATCTCCAAAGCTCATTTTGTTTCTACTCTGTTTAACGAAAATTCGACTGATATACAAAAATAATTTTAGAGCTACAAAAAAGGCCTCCCATGATAAAGAAACACATTTATTTTCTGTTAATATAGGAAATTTGGTATTGTTCATTAGAAGACTAAGCATTTTCCCTAGAGTATTACAGCATTTATTTTAAAATGTCTAGGTTTATTGAAAAAAATTAAAAAGCTTGCATCTCCATAGGATCCTACATAAGTTGAATTTGTGAAGACATTTTAGTCTTGTGTAGACTTTAAAAATGGTTGTAAAATAAGCAAACAGAAAGATTAAACTGTTGGACTTGGAATTGTCTAATCTATTCTCATGATTAGTTTTGGTTTTATTTACATTTTCATTAGTTAAGGAAAGGTTTAAATAATTATATCCTATCTCAAGATGTTGAAATAAAATTATATCACAAGGAGACAAAACAATGTGAGGAATGTACCTACAAAGTTCAGTTACCTTTTAAAATGAAATATATATTATATATATATATAATATATGTATGTATATAACTTTTCATTGTTATATTAAATGTCTGGAGTGAAGCAATATCATCACACTCTGAGATACTGGGCTCAATCTTATTGAAGAAGTATAAGGCACAGGGACAAATTTAAAGATTAAGGCAGATTGTGTATAAGCCATGGCTCTTATAATTTTACCTCATCATCTTCAATGGTCCTTAAGCCTTGGATGGGTGAGATTTAATATAGGAGTCCTATCCAGGGACTATCTCTGGAGTCTCATATGCTCTACACTTTGGTCAGTTGTGGCCATCTATGTACATCATATTTTGTTGCATAAGGAAGCTTCACTGGTGAGAGTTGAGAGATGCAATACTATTTTCTCTACTCCCTGTTCTGTTATGTTCCTTGAGCCTTAGGCGTAGTGGTTCCATGTAGAGAGTTGATAGTCTTTGAGGAAGTGACACTAGATAGGCTGACTAGAATCCATTTAATGGACTTGCACTGAGGGACATATGAGTACACAAACTTGAATTGATAGACCTTAACATATGTGACAGAATTCAAGAAATCCAAAGGAGCATATGGGAGGCATGAATGGTGGAGGGCTATACAGGTGTTTAAGATGTTTTGTATGAAATGCACAAAAATTCAATAAAAATGTACTTTGAAAAAAAGGAATAAAGTACAAAGATTTCATTGATTTTTAAATCTCTGTTTTCTGGTTCTTTTAACTTTTATTACTTTT
Source organism: Nannospalax galili (assembly GCF_000622305.1). Taxonomy (NCBI): domain Eukaryota; kingdom Metazoa; phylum Chordata; class Mammalia; order Rodentia; family Spalacidae; genus Nannospalax; species Nannospalax galili. Next base: position 3,800,142 of record NW_008340588.1, read on the forward strand.
AACTTATAGTATGAGCATATTGCCTGAATGTATGTAAGTACATCCATGTCATGCAATGTCTGTAGAAGACAAAAAAGGGCGTCAAATTCCCCTGGAAACTAGAGTTATAGACACTTGTTAGCCACCTCGTGGGTGCTGGGAATCAAACCCAGGTGCTCTGCGAAGAGTAGCTTGTGTTCTTAATAGCTGAGCCATCACTCCAGTCCCTAACTCAGCTCTCAGTTTTTATGTACTGAATGATAACTGAAAGATTTAAAATTCCCAATATATGTTTTCTTCAAGTTCCAAATGAATGGTCCAATATTACATAATTTGAAGTTAAAGTACATTTTCTGATTCTTAAACATACTTCTAATGAGTATCCTTCGAATATAGATCGACAAATACTTCCTTTCCCTTTCTTATGGATTTTTAAAATATTTCATATTTTTTGCTTGTGTGAGTGTACATGTTATGTAGTGTCTATCTGTATTTCTATGTTTGCATATATGTTTACAGGTGCTTATGCACGTGGATATGCATGCTTGAGAATACCATAGGTCTTTCTGTACATTTCTGTACATTTCAGAAAATATTTATTTATATGTTCATTTATTAGTAGTGTGTGTGTGTGTGTGTGTGTGTGTGTGCACGCGCGCGCGTGTGTTTTCATGTGTACTACATCATGCATGTAGAAGTCAGATGACGTCTTTCTGGAGCCAGTTCTCTTCTTCCACCACGCGATTTGAGGATACAACTCACTTCAGGTTTACAGACAAATGTTATTATCCGCTGAGCCTACATGCTCAATGTCTCTCAATGACATTTTTTTGAGACAGGTTTTCTTATTTAATCTAGAACTCAATGAATGGCTAGATTTGCAGACCAGTCTGCTCTAGGGATTTTCCTTCTCCATTCCCCTCACCTCTAACAGTAGGGCTAGAGAGCGAACAAGCAAGCTTTCCTTTTACGTTGGTTCTTGGGATCCAAACAAAGGTCCTCACACTTATGTAGCTCTGACTGACCCATTTCCCCTACCTCTGATATGGATTTTAATGTTGATTTTAAATTGATTTTCTCTTCAGTAAAACAAAACAACAAAAAGCTAAATATTTTAAGGCACATTATCTCATGCAGAATTTTCTTAGTTTGAAACAGTTTTAGAATATGAGAAATTATCAATAAAATGGAAAACAAAGTAAAAGTATTTAAAGTAAAGATGTTTAAATACAAAAGTTAATGATTATCAGGCATAATGGCACAGTCCTTTAATAAAAGTACTGGGGAGGCAGAGGAAGTCGCATAGTAAGTTCCAGGCCAGCTATGGCTACATGGATACAATGACTCAAAAACATTAAATGTATTAATAAAAGCATTTCTGTTTATCCAGTGTTCATTATCAATTCTAGCAAATACAGCTTAGATGATATAATGTACAATGCTAATGAACAATTAAATTAAAATGTTTTAAATTTATTTTTATTTCATGTGTATGAGAGTTTTGCCTGCATGTATGTAAGTGCACCCATGCATGCAGAGACCAAACGTTATCAGAAACCCTGAGACCGGAGTTAAGAGCAGTTGTTAGCTATAATATCAGTACTGGGAACTGATCCCAGATCTTCTGCAAGAACAACCAGTATTCTTAACCACTGAGTCATCTTACTAGTCCTGATAATTATCTATTTTAAAAATAAACCGTGATATGCACATTTCAAATTTTTAAGCCAAAGCCTGGTGCACTAAATGGTTGATTTTAAGCTTAAAGGCACATATTATATTTTCTGCACAACCTAAATACCCTTATAATATATCATATAAGCTTAGGAAAAAAATAAGAAAAGGGCGATTATCATATAGCATAGGAGTAACAATTATAATATCACAGAAAAAGGGTGACAATCAAAAAGTTGCCTGACTCAACCATAATATAATTATAATATTCTTCTTTCAGTCACTTCCTTTCTCTTGACCTCCCTGCTCCACATCTCTGCTAAATAACTGGATATATATTCTTTACTTCCTTGTGTGTGTATATCTATATGTCTACTGTGTACATGTTTGTGAGTGTCATTTTGTGTACAGTTGCATATGGAAGTTAAATGTCAATATTGAGTGTCTTCCTCAGTCATTCATCACCTTTGTTGAGACAGAGATTTTCACTGAACATAGAGCTTCCTGATTTTATTAGACTGACTGTCCATCAATCCTTAGGGACATTTTGTCACTAACTCCCCACCACACCAGGATTTAATCTTTAAGTTTTAAAACTTAACAGCAGATTATTAAGGTAAGATGAGTCAATATTCAAGTGCTTTTTCTGTAAAGTAATGATAAAATACAACTCAGATTTTCAGAGTAGAATACAATTATTTCACAGAGCAGAATAAAGTAACCATTTTAAAAATGCCGAATCATTTATATTGCTAATATACTCTAATTAGTATTTATATATTTATAAAATTGCAGGGCCAGTGAGATGGCTCAGTCAGTAAAGATGCCTGCCATGAAACCAAATTTTGATATCTACAACCTCATGGTGGAAGGAGAGATTTGATTCCTGCAAATTGTCCATTAACATTCTCCCCTGGCTTAAGGTATGTGTGTGTGTGTGTGTGTGTGTGTGTGTGTGTGTGGAAGTCAAAGAAAAACAGCACCAGAAATAGAAGTCAGCTAAAAAGTGTTTTTAAATTTTATTTATTAGAGAGAGCGAGAGAGCAAGTGAGAGAGAGCGAGGGAGAGGGGAGAGGAGAGAGGGAGAGAGAGAAGGAGAGAGAGAGAGAGAGATAGAGATAGAGAGAGAGAGAGATCCTGTGTGCCACAGCATGCTTGTGGATGTCAGAGGACAACTTGCAGATGTTGATTCTCTCTTGGAAAACAAACTCAGGTCCTCAGACTTGCACGGCAAATGCCTTTACCTGCTGAGCCATCTTGCTAAAAAATGTTTGAGAGTCCTTTGTATTGTGTGACAAGCACAATAGAAGTATAAAAATTGAGACAGGGTCTCCTTGCAGCCCCAGCTGTCCCAGAACTCACTATGTAGACAAGACTGGCCTTAACTCTCAGAGATCCACCTACCTCTACGTCCCAAGTGCTGGGATTAGAGGCATGCACCACAACAAGGTGGGTGTTTAAGGAAATGCAAAAATATTTCATAATTCTATATATTATACGTGAAAGTAAATGTTATGTATTTTTCCTACATACTCTAAATTCCATTATGAGAAGAGATTTAAAATATCCACTTTCTACTAACTCCTTTGAAATGTGGTAGTTTTCCTTAGGAGTGGGAGTTAGGAGAAGATCATGAGAATGCAGTGGTGATCCACCACATGACCTGATTTAGCCAGTTGGTAAGGAAATCCAGTCTTCCTTTACTGCTTTCAACACCACTGAACAGGATTACACACTTTATGCATATCCTCTTTGGGTTATCTATGTGTTCTTTAAATTCTTTGATCATGTTTATGGTTATTCTTTCAAATTCTGTGTTATGTTGTTCCTCTGGGTGATCTCATTGTGGTATTCTCTTGTAAAATTGTTGGATTCTGTTGGAGATGTATTCTCTTGATTGTTAATATCAATCATGTTTTTCATTGTCATTTGGGCATATGGATGTCTTTTGCTGGTTGTGTGTTTGACTGGAAATTCTACTCTGCCTTTGTTTAGTTGTATTTTTGTTATCTTTATATTGTTGATGTAACTTGGTTGCTTTTTGCTCGGGTATGAACAGTTAGTTACGTGCTTCAGGTTTTTGCAGGGTAGTATGCTGGTTTCTGGCAGGCAGATCAGGAGCTGGCAAATGGCAAGTTGCGGGGGGAGCATCTTGGGGGACATTCCTAGCAAACTAGAGAGGGCAGGTGTGGGCCCTGGAGCTAGAGAATGCAGTTAGTTTGGGTGCAGGGATCAGGATACACTGGGTAGGGTCTGGGTTAAGAGTTTAATCCAGAGATCTGAGACAGGAAGCAGGAGCCAGGTTTCACCCAATGTTAGAAGAAGGAGAGAGTGTGGAAAGAAAGCACCCTTAGAATGTAAGGAAATCAAGATGCAGTAAGTGGGGTCTGCCTTACCAGAGCAATAGGCAGGTTTGTGGCTGGCAGATGAGGTGACTAAGGGAAAGTTGGGGGTGGGGAACAAACTGTGGAGTGTCTATGAAAGCTGGGGCATAGAACTAGTCTGGGCGCCAGGGATCAGGACACAGTGGACAGGGCCTGGACTAAGAGAGTAGTCAAGAGATCTGAGTCAGAAAGAGCAGAAGAGGACCTATGTTTAAGGCTAGTCGAGGGATGGAGTGTGGGGAGAGAATGAAGCTGATCAGGATGCAAGGGATGCAGGAGAATCAATGCACAGTGGTCAGGATCCAAGGATTAATTTTCCTGTGCTGATATTTTTGTGTTTCCATTGAAATTTGAGATTCTTTTTTCAATTTCCGTTAACTGTTTTGATTTTAATGGACATTGCATCAAATTTGAGAATGCGTTTGGTAGGACTGCCATTTTCACAATATCATTTCTAACGTTCCATGAGCATTGAAGGTCTTTCTAGTTTCTAGTGTCTTCTTCAATTTCTCTGTTCAATGCCCTAAAGTGTTTAATATACAAGTCCTTCACTTCTGTGGTTACATTTATTTCAAGACACTTTATAGTTTTTTTAGACTATGATGAATGAATCCAATTCTTGGGTTTCTCATTTTTCTGTTGTTAGTGTGTAGGAAAGCTAGTGATTTCGGGTGCTGAATTTATTTTCTGTTATTTTGTAGAATATATTTGTCACCTCTATGTGTTTTCTGATAAGAGTCTCTAAGAACTTTTATGTATAGACTCATATCTGCAAATAACGTTACTTTGACTACTCCCTTTCCAACTTGCTTGCTTCTCCTTGATCTTCTTCATTTGCCATATTGCTTTACCTCAGTCCTTAAATACTATGTTGAACAGAAATGGAGAGAGTGGACATTCTTGTCTTATTCCTGATTTTAATGGGGATGCTTTCAGGAGGACTTGTACAATCTGTCTCAAGTGCTATATGCTAATGTGGCCACTTTTCCCCTTGTACCTGAACAACACGATTTCCTTGTATACATCCACCACATTTGACTATTACTACCTTCCTTCCCCATGTCACAGTAATCCCTGAGACTTGGGAGGAAAGGGTGTGAGGCAAGTATTCTATTTAGGGCTGAATGCTCCTCTGCTTCTTATTCTCTACACTTTGACCAATTGTGGGACTCTGTGTTAATCACATATGCTGTAAGAAGCTTTCCTGTGAGAGTTTAGAGATGCACTGATATATAAAAGAAAGTCATTAGGGGTTATTTCAATCCTATGCACATTTAGCAGAATATTAATAGTCTGTTCAGGCTTACAAATTAAGAACGTTTTAGCCAGTGGTACTTGGCTCTTATTACATGGCCTGGCATGGGCTCTATCTTCTGAAGCAGGCCTGAAATCCAATAAAAATTTCAGTGCTCACTCACTTATCAGGATTTGGTTCAAGGATCTGCATATGACAAGTAGTGGGGAACAGCTGGGGGTACCGACAGCACGGTGGACAGTAGCAGAGATAACAGAGTATAAGGGCTCTAGTGGTGGGAGGGAGGCTATGGGAGGGTGCCATCTGGGAAGTGGGTGTATACTTGAATAAGATGGTTTGGGATGTTCTGTGTGATATACATACACAGCAAAAAAATCAACAAATTTTAAAAAAATGTTTTATATTTGAGGAGGAAGCATAAAAGTTTACATCATGTTAATTAATAGAGGTGATGAACATTACCATTGAAATCTACCTGATGACTTTATAGACATACACAGGCACCAAGGATCTGAGTGCAACCGATTATGACTAGTAATAATCAGATACATACAGATTAGAGACACATGCACCAACATCTCAGTGTTAGTAGCAAAAACAGTGAGTCTTTCTGTAAGAAACAGTATATTTTAGAATGAAATAGAGATCTCATTTGAGGGTTACAAACTCATTCAATTTTATGTCTTACAGGGCTTATACTGAGTTCAATATTGTATAACTATATTGATTCAACAGCGAACCTAGAAATTTTATAGCCACTTTGAAGGAGCTGTGTCTTTGCTCTGGAAACTGTTATTGGGCATGTTAAAGCTGTAATGATATGCTTCTTCTAAAAAGTAATAATAATATTTTTAAAAATGTAAGAAACAGCATATCTTTAATTGGAGATCTTCTTTAAAGGATAAAAACTCATTCAATTTTATATCTTACAGGCTTTATACTGAGTTCAATATTGTATAAGTGTATTAATTCAACTGCGAACCTAAAAATTTACAACCACTTGTGAAAGAGATGTACTCTTGTGCTGGAATGTGTTACTGAATATGTTAAAGCTGTAGTGAAATGTTTCTTCTAATCATGTAGTTATTAAAAATTTTAACTGATTTTGACTAGTAATAATCAGATATATAGAGATTAGAAATGCATGTGCAAACATCTTAATGTCAATCGCATTAAACATGAATTTTTCTGTATGAAACTGTGTACTTTAATAATTAAATGGAGATCTTTTTAAAATGTTAAAACTTCATTTAATTTTATGTCTTATAGGGTTTATACTGTGTACAATATTGTACAGCTGTAATAATTCAACTGTAAACCTAAAAATTTAAAGCCAATTTTGAAAGAGATGCATCTTAGCTCAGGAAATTGTTATTGAATATGTCAGTGCTGTTATAATGAAATGCTTCTTCTAAGTATGTTGTTACTAAATAATTTTAAAAGCATTAAAAAATAAAAATAAAAAATAATTCTTCAAAGCATAAAAATTTGATCCTTAATAATTAGTAGATGTGAAAAACATTACCATTGAAATCCACCTGATTACTTTATATCCATGCTCAGATGCCAAGGAGCTCAGAAAGGAACCATCTGTGACTAGTAATAATCAGTGTATAAAGATTAGAAACGCATTTGCAAACATCTTAGTGTCAATTGCACTAAAAATGAATTTTTCTGTATGAAACTGTGTATTTTAATAATGAGATGGAGATCTTTTTTAAAGGTTAAAACCTCACTTAATTTTATGTCTTAAAGGGTTTATACTGAGTACAGTATTGTATAACTGTATTAATTCAACTGTAAACCCAAAAATTTACAGCCAGTCTTGAAACTGATGTATCTTAACTCTGGAAATTGTTATTGAATATGTCAATGCTGTTGTAATGAAATGCTTCTTCTAATTATATGGTTTTTAAATAAATAATTAAAAACATTTTTAAAATAAATAAACAATTAATAAAATTGTTTGCTTACTCCCATACCATTCTTGTCACTATTCACCAGTGGGCATAACTTGTCAGGTTTTTTCTTAATGTAGCATGCAGACTCCATGGCTGGGTGAGGTTGATGATCTTCCCTCTCCTCTGGTAACTTGCAATGCACCTTCTATATGTGACTTGATCTTTTCCATAGGTTTCAACATTCTGTCTTTGTTCTAGACATTTACTCATTGACTATTATGTGACATGGGAAGCTTCCTTCCAAGTCTGGTTTACTTGTTTTGTATGCCTCTTCTACCTTGACAGGTATATATTTTCTTACTTTGGATAACTGTGTTCTATGACTTTGTTGAGGGCATTTTCTGTGCCTTTGACCTAGGTTTCATCTCCTTCTGTACCTAAGATTTGTAGGGTTGGTAATTTTACAGTGTCTCAGAGGACCTGCACACTCTGTTCCTTGGTTATTTTAATTGAATATTTTCTTTGAGTAATAGAAGTTGTCTCTCTTGTCTTGGAGTTCTGAGTATCTCTCACATACTTGAGTCAATGTATTGTTGAGATTTTCCTCTGGGCTTTCTGTCTAAATTCCTGAGTCTTTGGTTTTGAATTTTATTTCATTTTGCTTTTCTTCATTGAATCTACCTCTTTGTTGTATTCTAACTTCATATCTTGACTTGTTTTAGTCATTTAATTCTACTATGTGTTTCCATGATCATCTATCAGTCTTTTATTCACATTATCCTTAACATAGTTATAATTTCTCTTTTGAAATCATTGTCTTCATCATCGGTTAGTTTGCCTTTTTCCGGAAACATTACAACGGTGATGTTATTTCCTGGAGGATAGACATTGTCTTGATTATTTGTGTTGTTTGTGATTTGTTTTTCTTCTGGTACTTAGGCATCTGTAGTTATTTTGTTGGTGATGATTCTTGGAATGGATATCTAATCTTGCCTTAATTGAGTTGGAGTTGGAATCTTTGTTTGCTCTTACCCCAACCTGTCAGTTTGTGGCTCAGCACAGTGGTACTTGGTGTTATGCAGTGGAGTCATGCTGTGTTGATGTGTCCAACATCATGATGTGTCATGATGTGTTGATGCTGTGTTGATGTGTGCAAGAAGTAGACTTGGTTCAGGTAGGAATAGGAGAAAATTCTGAGTCTGAGGCAGATAATCTCCATGTAAGCAGTGTTGTGTTTGATTGGAGGGATAAGTTTGATTCGAATAGGACAGTAAACACAAATCTCTGTTTTTGTACCTATTGCCAGGATCTGCCTGTGATGAAGCACAGACAGCAGTACCCCAGCTATGCCTGGAAGTGTATGAATTTCAGCAGGGGTACAAGAATTTCTGTAGAACTGACCAAGATGGACTGCTGCAAAGATGATTCAAACCAGAGCCAGGCTGGGGCAGTCAGATGAGGAACAGCAAATATTGTGACCACCTAACTCAAAGTTCTGGAAGGCACATGGGAGCCCATGACCCAATCGAGGCCCCTGAGTTAGGATGACATACTGGGAGTGCTATGGTTGGGGAACTAACTCACAGATTTTACAAGGCATAAGGTGAGTTAGGCCGTGGAATTAGGAGGGCAGACATAGGATGCATTTGCTTTTTGTGTGGGTTAATTTAAGTATTTTAATTTTCATGAGCACTTACCTATAAGCCAATTTATGCCATGCAAACAGCTTAAAAACATGAGTGTATATAGACAAGGTGTATATGCATGGAGTTTTAAATGAAAACAGAGAACGGAACAAAGTTTTTGTAACTTCTTTCACTTTTAAGATAAACTGCTGAAAGGATCATTTTTGGAATCATTAATCAGTCCTTAGCCTATGTATTAGTCAGGGTTCTCCAAAGAAACAGAACTGGTAGAATGAATATATATGTATAGAGATGTATCAGCCTAGATTAAGGATAGAGTCCCAGTAGTCCATCAAGGCTGCACCACACTGGAGAGGCTGAGAATCCGTAGTTGCTCAGTCCACGAGGCTGGATGTCTCAGTAGTCCCACTCTGGTGCTAAAGGGCTGACAAATTCCAAAAGATCAGCTAGTCTTCAGTCTACAGCAGCAAGACAAACTCACCAGCAGGAGAGAAGTCAAGCAGCAAGAAGCCTGGCATTCTCTTCTGCCTTGGTCTTTTATATGGGCTGCCTTCAGAAGGTAACATCCACATTTAAGGTATGTCTTCCAGCTTCAGATGATCCAACCACGAATATCTCTTTCACTTCAGTTCATCACAGATCCAGTCAAGTTGACACCAAGGATTAGCCATCGCAAATCCACCCCTTGTCAACTTGACACCCAACAGCATCTCTCTATGTCATGATTAATTTTCAAATGAAAACAATATTGGGGTCATAATTTCACCTAACATTATATAACTATCCCATCACACAATGACCAATGCATTATATATCTTAGAGCAGGTGACAAGGTCTTCTAGAAATGCTTAGTCTTTAGTGTCTCATAACCCAATATAATCATATAGGTTCACAACACTTAACCACTTAACACTTATCTCTATTAACACATTCAAAAAAGAATAACTCAAGTATGTACTTAACATATGTGTATACATGCACAGGCCTATTCTTAACCAAATAGGACAAAAATACTCCTGTCAATTAAAATCCATGTTTCTGCAACTGGTCACGTGGCCTAAGTTGCTATTTGTAACTACCTTCCTCTACTACCCATTCTGTACTTCCTCCACCATCAGCAAGCACTTCTGCAGGTCTTGGTTCTCTCCCTGGAGGAGTGACCCGTACTTTCATCCCTGAAGGGTCTGGGCCATTTGTTTTCCTGTCTGGATGGGGTTGTTGCAGTTTCCCATTGACCTTAATCACAGGACATGGTAACACCAGAAGTGGCCCTAAGGAATCTCCTGCCTTCCAGATATAATCTTCATTACCTCCATTGTGGAGAACCAGTCCAATTTCCCCCAGGTAGCCTGGGTCAATCACCCCTCCTAATACTGTTATTCCTTTCTTAACCTGCTGACTTAAGGGCATCAGAAGCCCAAAGTATCCAGGTGGAAGTCTTAGCTTCCAATTCAACAGAATGTTTGTTGTCTTTCCTGGCAGAAGCACTCCCTCTTCTGGAACCAAAACATCCAAGCCAGTAGAGTGCAAAGTCGAGGGTACAGGAAGCAAAAATTTTCCTAGTGTGTCACAAGGGGTGATACTGAGTTGAATCATTCACACTTCCACCCCTTGATTCCCGGACCCATGAATCCTGGCTATAGGAGAAACTGTACCACATATTGGATGCTGATTCAAAGCATACACTGCCTTCTGGAGGACCCTGCCCCAAACCTCCAGGCTATTGCCACCTATTTGGTGCTGTAATGTTTCTTTCAGAGACCATTCCATTGTTCTATCAAGCCAGCTGCTTCAGGATGGTGGGAAACAATGTAAGACCAGTGGATTCCATGACCATGGGCCCACTGTTGGACTTCTTTGGCAGTGAAGTGAGTTCCTTGGTCAGAAGCGATGCTGTGTAGAATACCATGATGGTGGATAAAGGCATTCTGTAAGTACCTGGATAGTAATATTGGCAGAATCATCACTTGCAGGAAAGGCAAATCCATAACCAGAATAAGTGTCTATTTCTGTAAGTCCAAAACGTTGCCCCGTCCAAGATGGAAGTGGTCCAATGAAGTCAACCTGCCACCAGGTTGCAGGCTGGTCACCACGGGGAACAGTGCTATATCAGGGGCTCAGTGTTGGTCTCTGGTGTTGGCAGATCTGGCACTCAGCAGCAGCTGCAGCCAGATCAGCTTTCGTGAGAGGGAGTCCATGCTGTTGAGCCCATTCATAAACTCCATCTCTGCCACTGTGTCCACTTTGTTCATGGGACTATTGAGCAATGACAGGGATAGCTGAAGAAACACAGAGTGGGTTACCTGATCTACTTGATTATTGAACTCATCTTCTGGTAAAGCCACTTTTTGATGAGCATTTATATGAAACGCAAATATGTTCACATCCTTTGTCCATTTGGAGAGAGCTATACACATACTTCTTCCCCAAATGTCTTTCTCACCAATTTTCCAGTCATGCTCCTTCCAAGTACCTGATCATCCAGCCAAACCATGGGCTATAGCCCATGATTCAGTATATAATCACACTTCTGACCATTTCTCCTTCCAAGCAAAATGCACAACCATGTGCAAGGACCGAAGTTCTGACCACTGTGAAGACTTTCCTTCCCTAGTGTCCTTCAGGGTTGTTCCAGAAATTGGCTGTAATGCCGCAGCTGTCCACCTCTGAGTAGTGCCTGTATAGGGAGCAGAACCATCTGTAAACCAAGCCCTAGTCTTCTCTTCCTCAGTCAACCCATCATAGAGAACACCCTATGAAGTCATAAGTGCATGCTTGAGAAAAGGAGGCATCGTAACAGAAGTAGGAACGATAGGCATTTGGGCAACTTCTTCATGTAACTTGCTTGTGCCCTCCGGGCCTGCTCGAGCCTGATCACATATATACCACTTCCGTTTAATGATGGATTGTTGCTGTAAACGGCCTACTTTATCGCTTGTGGGGGGTCAAATAACACCCAGCTTATGATGGGCAGATCCAGTAGCATGGTGACTTGGTGGTATATTGTCAAATGTTCAGTTTCCACTAATTCCCAATAGTTGTCCATAGATGAAGACAAATCCTGACACCAAAATCCCAATGGCCTCCACTGTGATTCGCCTATGGGGGCCAGCCAGTGACTCAAAACAGCATCTTTATCTGCATTGATATCTCAAGCACCACCAGGTCTGCTGGATCATATGGCCCAAGGGGCAGAGCAGCTTGCAAAGCAGCATGGACATGGTGAAGGGCCATTTCTTGTTCCAGGACCCACTCAAAGGTAGCTGTCTTCCAAGTCACTTGATATATGGGTCATAGTAACACAACCAGGTGAGTAATGTGCTGCCTCCAGCATCCAATCAGGCCCACCAGAGTTGTCTTTCTTTCTTGGTGGAGGGAGGGCCCAAATACAACAACTTATTCTTCACCTTAGAAGGAATGTCTCTGCATGCTCCACACCACTGAACTTCTAGAAATTTCACAGAGGTATAAGGCCCTTGAATTTTGGTTGGATTTATTTCCCATCCTCTCATGTGTATATGCTTAACCAACAAGTCCATACTGTCTGCTACCTCCTCATCACTGGATCCAATCAGCATAACATCATCAATATAGTGTACTACTGTGATATTTTGTGGAAGAGTCAGGCAATCAAGATCCCTTCAAACCAAGTTATCACACAATGCTGGAGAGTTAATATACCCTTGAGGCAGGACAGTAAAGGTATACCGTTTGCCTTGCCAGCTGAAAGCAAATTGTTTCTGGTGGTCCTTATGAACTGCTGTTGAGAAGAAAGCAATTTCCAAATCAATAGCTGCTGACCAGGTACCAGGAGTCGTATTAATCTGCTTGAGTAACAAAACCACATCTGGTATAGCAGCTGCAATTGGACTCAGTAGTTGATTAAGTTTTTGATAGTCAAATGACATTCTCCATGACCCATCTGTCTTCTACACAGGCCAAATAGGAGAGTTAAAGGGAGATGTGGTGGGAATCAACACCCTTGCATCTTTCCAATCCAATCCCTCGAGTGATGTGATACTGTTTATGGTTCACTATTTTCCATGGCAGAAGCAATTCCAGTGGTTTCCATTTGGTCTTTGCAACCATAAGCCCTCTCTCCACAGGTCAGGGAACCAATGTGGGCATTCTGTCAATTCCTAAGTATATCTATCCCAATTATACATTCTGGTACTGGGGAAATAACCACAGGATGTGTTCGGGGACCCACTGGACATACTGTTAGTCAGACTTCAGCCAAAACTCCATTTATCACCTGACCTCCATAAGTCCCTACATTAACTGGAGGGCCACAATGCTTTTTAGGATCTCCCAGAATCAGTGTCAACTCAGAACCAGTATCCAGTAGGCCGATGAAATCTCATTATTTCCTTTCCCCCAATGTACACTTACTCTAGTAAAAGGCCACAGGTCCCTCTGGGGAAGGATGGGCCAGAGGAAAACAGCATAACTCTTTGTGCTCTGACAAAGTCCTTCCTCAGAGGCACCTGGCCTTCCCTTCATTCAAGGGGTTCTGGGTCTGTAAACTGTCTCAAGTCTGGAAATTGGTTGACTGAGCGAGATTCTCTATTGCTACGACCCAATACTGGCTTTCTGTCGTTTGTTATAGAGCTTTTCTACTTTTACAGATAAAATAAAAAACTTAGTAGGCTTCTTATATATGGGTCCCTGGAAACACCATGACTGATTAGGCAGTACCGCAGGTCCATTCAGTCATGCCATTGTAGGTATTGTTTTTCCTTTGCCGCCATTTATGATGTGTGCTCACCTTGTCTTTGGTAATTCAATACTGCCTCCTGACCCCTACTCCAAGGTCCTGTTACACCTATTATATTTACATTTAATTTATGCAATTTAGCATCAGCATCTCCAACTGTAAGATTCGGCATAAGGAAAAGAGCAACAACAAACTCTTCAAAAGTTCTGGTGTCTCTCTCGGTACTTTCCATCTTATAAAATCAGTAAAAGGCATGTCCTCTGGGCCCTCCCATTTTGGAGGATTTGGTGTTCCACTGTGAATCCACTTGAGCATACCAATTGGCCTGAGCCTTAGAATTCTTCCATCAACACTAAACCAAGGGATATCAGGTATCTCCAGCTCTCTGTCAGTAGGCCATCTTTTGATAAATACCTCAGCCAACCAATCAAATAAACTTTTAACCCCCTTTTTAAATACCTGAGCTTCCATATTAAACCTACAACCTCCAGTCAGGGGGTCCATGTCAATAAACTCAGCCTGATCCAATTTTATGTTCCTTCCACCATTATCCCATACCCTTAAAATCCATTCCCAGATATATTCATTAGACTTCACTAAGTTCTTTAGTAGTGTAGCAATACCTCCTCATGGACCACTCTTTCTATCTCTCTTCCAGGGGCCTACTTAGCTTTGAGTCTAGTTATAGGTCTAGAGGCAACAATAACTGGGCCATGAGAGACAGCAGTTTACTCTTGTTGAATGGAATTAATTTCCTCAAAGGGATTAGTTGCTTCAGGCAAGGATGAGGAGGGTAGGTCTGCTGAGGGTGGGGAGATTAATTCATCAGGTGAATCAAATTCCTCGTAATCCGAGGATTCAAAACCCTCAGCCTCCTCAGGGTTATCCCACATGTCTTCATCCCACGTGTCAGGATTCCAATCTTTTCCTACCAATGCACTCACCTTTACTGCTGACACCCTTCAAGGCTGTTAATTAAATTTGTGTTGTAGGTCAGCCAAACGTATAATAAGGGATCCAGCTTGATTTTCTGAAGCTTTAGCTCTTTGTCTGCTGGAGAGAAGATTCTCTTCCAGGGCACACTGGGAAACATTTAAACTGTTGATTCAAATCTGGAGCTCATCAATTCTATCATTAAGCTCATTGTTTATCATCAACATTTATCCAGACATGCTAGAAGTAACCAGCCAGCATCATTATTTTTCTTATTTTTCCACAAATTATCACATGTTTTATGTATAGAGTCATTAATTTCTTACTCTTCACAAGAGGTGAGTTAGGAGATTCAAATGGGTCTATCTCCATAATTGTTTCACATAGTCTACACAATGAATTTTCAGTGCTCTCTATGCTATCTGAAGACTCAGAGTTGGAGAGCCTGCTCCAAATACCAACAAGTCCATTAAAGAATTTCATCCTTTAAATTCTGTTTCTCCAGAACATCTCCTGGTACCACAATCTGTGTTAGTCAGGGTTCTCCAATGAAACAGAATCGGTAGAATGAATATATATGTTAGAGATTTATCAGCTTAGCTCACAGGATAGAGTCTGAATAGTCCAACAATGGCTGCACCACACTGAAGAGGCTGAGAATCTGTAGTTGCTTAGTCCACAAGGCTGGGG
The DNA here is from genome assembly GCF_000622305.1 of Nannospalax galili. Taxonomy (NCBI): domain Eukaryota; kingdom Metazoa; phylum Chordata; class Mammalia; order Rodentia; family Spalacidae; genus Nannospalax; species Nannospalax galili. Next base: position 3,815,321 of record NW_008340588.1, read on the forward strand.
GGGTCTCAGTAGTCCCAATATGGCACTGAAGGTCTGACAAATTCCAAAAGATCAGCTAGTCTTCAGTCTACAGCAGCAAGATGAACTCACCAGCGAGAGAGAAGGCAAGCAACAAGAAGCTTGGCTTTCTCTGCCTTGGCCTTTTATAAGGGCTGTTATCAGAAGGTAACACCCACATTTAGGGTGTGTCTTCCAGCTTCAGATGATCCAATCAAGATCTCTTTCATTTCAGTTAATCCCAGATCCAGTCAAGTTGACACCCATGATTAGCCATCACAGCTTAAAATCTGTATTTTCAAAGATGTTACTCTTAACATTACTAAAGTGGAATAGTTTTTATTTTAAAGACACACGTCCTAACCTGATACACAATGAGGCTATATACAGGCTGAGTAGACAACAAACGATTCATTTTGAAATGATGGCATTTTTATGTCTGCTTAAATTGCGTTAGATAAGATCATTTAAAAACTTTTAATATATTGGGGGCTGGAGAGATAGCACAGTGGTTAAGAACACTGACTGTTCTTGAAGAAGACCCAGGTTTGAATCCTAGCACCCACATGGCAGCTAACAACTTTGTGGCATAGCACACATGTGGAAGGAGGTGAGCGGACACTTGAAGGATTTGTTGCTGGTTCTTGCCTTCCACTATGTGGGTTTCAGGAATCAAACTCAGGGTCAGGCTTATTGGCAAGTGTCGTTACATACTGAGCCTTCTAACAATGCTTGAATGATTTTTAAAGTATGTTTGGAAGGATTATGTAAATATATTAGAGGATTTACAAAGCTTAAACTAAAAGTGAAATAATTTTGCTATATAAACAGGTAGGAATAACATAAGGAAAGAATTTTCTTGAACACTCTAAACAATAATGATTAATATATTTATTATCAGTACGTTTGTAACTCTGTATACTAATATTTTAGAATATAAAAATCCAGAATTTCCAGTATGTCTTTATGTCTTTATACTTATTACTTCCACTAATTTCTTTAGAATATAATACAGCCATTATTTCCACAATAAATAAATAAATAAATTATGTTACAAAATTCTATACTGTCAAGCAAATAATTCTATTTTAAAATGAGCAAAATATACTTGAAGATAAATTCCATTCTTAAATTTAAAAGACTTCTTAATATGCTCTAAAATTTAATTAATTATTGTTTAAACATAAAAACCTGTATGACAACAATTAAGTAAATTCACTTATTTATAACTAGAACATTCAAAATTTATTTTGTTTTGACATAATTCACTGTATTTTACTGACTGAATAGATTATGTATGTTCTTCTTCATATGACAGAATATATTTCATAACTTTACATCTAATATATAGAATTGATAATTTAACTTATAACAGAAGACATCAATAAAATAAGATTGACAGAAAACAGTTGCTCTTCTTCAAGTTTCTGAAATTCATTTAAATAAATGTTTCATTACATTGTTTCAATAAAATATTTTTACATCTTATTTTCCTGACAAGTGTAAGTAGAAAAATGTGGACAAAATGCCTCATTTTATTTGTAAATAATTTATTTCCTTTATAAATATGTGTATTTTATCTGTATTTATATCTCAACCTTTAAATAACATGACATTTCAAAGAAGGAATCAGAAATCAAGGCAAGGTAATTTTCAGTGTTAGAGAGTAATATATAAAAGGGAGAAGATTTTAGGGTGAAGAACCGAACTGTCAAATTTAAAAATGCAGATTGAAAGGAAAACCTGATAATGCATATAATTTCTAATACTTAAAATTTTATTTTTTCTGATGGAAAATAATCCTCACTCAATAATATAGAAATTTTATTCATGAAATCCAAGAGGACATCACACAGAATAACAAATAGAATCTTAGCACTGTCTAATTGTTAATAGATGAATAATGTATTTCATCCTTTGTTATTTCATTTATAAGTATGAAATTCAGATATTCTAGAATACATATTATTACAAGTTATCATTCACAGAGGTATTTTAAAAATATTTTTACATAGTTTTATTTTATATGTATGAGTGTTATGCCTTCATGTATGTAAGTATGCCCATGTCATGCAGTGCCCATGGAGATCAGAAGAGGTCTTCAGATCCCCTGGAACTGGAGTTACAGATGGTTGTTAACTGCCATGTGGGTGCTAGGATTCGAATCTAGGTCTTCTGCATGAACAGTCAATGTGCTTAACCAATGAGCCATCTCTCCAGCCCCCACCCCAGATGTATTCTTAATTATCCTTATTCTTTTCTTATTGCTTCATAATTCAGTGGATGAACACATGATGGTCACTCATCAAAATTGAGAGGGATATATGATACACACCTCCTAAAATTTCAATATCAGACATAGACATAAGGAGATATATTTACTGTAGGTAAAAAAGTGTAATGTGGAATATGGAAAGTAGGAAAAAGGTTAACGCTTATAGTAGAATGGAACTTATTTGAAAACATATATCAGTGTATTCAAGATAGTCATATACTAAATGCGATGAGCAATGAGAAAGAGAAAAACCAAATAATTTGAAAGAGGGTCAAAATAAGAACAATGCTTATATATCTGTGTGTATATATACTTTTATTTCCACATTGATAAATGGACATCTTTGTAAAAATAACAATATCAATTATCAATCAAAGAATTCACAGGTATTATGATCTTGCTTTTCAGCATGTACTGATAATGAATATTGTTTGTTATTTGATGGATTTATTTACACAAATATAACATAATTGGCAATTTTCTCCAGTTCCTCTTCCAGAAAATAAAGGTAAATCATTTGAAAAAATGACTTTTCAAGCATATTTCTATATTATGAAATTAAAATGATGTATCTCAGAAGGCTTGTGCTTCAGTTTTCTCTTTGAGGAGACTAGTTAAGTACACTGCCTAATATGCATGATATATATAATTATGTATAAGTTTGTATCTAAAATGAAGAATGAAAAGAAATGTACATCTTTCTATTTTGATAAATATATACAATGTCAAATGGTGACTACTCTCAAGTTGTTATATCCATCATCGCACATAATAACTATTATTTTGTTTCATAATTACATGTAAGATTTCTCTCTCCATAGATCCTAAGTATAAGATATAATATTAGTGATTACACACACCATGTTGAATGTTCTGTCTTATTTTCTTAATGGCTACAAATAAAATTAATGTGGTTAGAAACTTAAATATTTGAATTCTTTGTTAAAATTGGCTTTTCCAGTTAGTATCCTTTGAATTTTCCTTAATACCAATACAGCAGAGAATATTGATTTGTGAGTGTTAGTGGTGTCTATCTATTCAGTAATCATTTTAAAAATGTTAAAACTAACACCAAGAGAAATGGAATATAACATAATGTAGATGGAAGTTCATACTTAAGCCAGATGACTAGATTTTGCATAATAAAATATATTTATTTAGTATCAGTAAAACTTTGGAAAATGTCACATTTTCTGCTTCATTTTTTTTTCCTGTAAAATAACAGAAAATGTTTGTGGTGGTCAAATGAAGCAATACTTTGAAATTTCTCACAACATGGTGTTTTCAAGAGAAAATATTCATAATTTTTGTAGCTTTTCCCATATACTGTGCTCACATTTCCACCTTTCATTAACTGATTGTATAAATTATTTTGCTATTCTAAATCTTTTAATTTCTCCTATATATTTTCCACTACTTTGTTTATTTAATACATTTTGATGCCAACAAATAGTTGAATATTTTGTTAGATACAAGAAACATGTTATTTGAAAATCATAATGAATATTTTTGTTAAATCAGTAACATAATATACAGGCTTAAGAGTTTGGCCTATAACTTAAAGTGTTTGTATGTTTTTGCATATATCTGTATGCATGGACATACATGCACCCCCCTTTTGAGCCTAGTCAGAAGAATTATTTGTAAGTCTCACCAAGTGGGAATAATTCAGATTTGAACTCACATAAAGAATCAAACTTTAAAAATATAATTAATTTGTAAGATGATAATTATACTTTAAAATCCACATTAGACAGGAAAACTGGGGAAAAGTGCAAAACATTAAAGTTTAAAAGGAATCATTTTCCATCTATAATATATAATTGAAATGAAAATAGAAACCCTCTCCTACTAACTTTTCCTTTTTATAGGAAATGTTTCACAGACAGTTTCACAGATTTTTGTGTATTCTTAATTACACAGGCCATGTCACATCTAGAAGACAGGGCTTTTCATAAGACTCTTCCCCATCCTCCTGCTCTAGCAATCTGACTTCTTGTCTATGAAATTCTTTGAGTCTTGAAAGGGGTAATATAGATGCCCCATTTAGGGTTTAGATCTAAACAATAATTTATTCTAAAAAATTTTATAAGTTATAACATCTCTATTAAGAGTCACCCAGTATAAAACAAAAGCTTCTTTGGCCAAGGCAGATAGCAACACTAGAGTATGGAGGAGGAAATGGCTAAAATTCATTACATAAATATATGTAATTGTCAAAAAATTAAGTACATTAAAAGGCATTTGGATTACATGTCCATTTAGCTTAATAGCAGCAGTAGTAAGTTATATTCTGGGGTCTGTGGCATTCACAATCACAGGGTTTTATCATACATGGTATGTATTTCTTCCCTTGAAGCAGTCCTTAGATAAAATCAGAAAGTGGTTGTTTATACGCCAAAACAATTATACCAACATGGAACCTGTAGAAGCAGGTTGCCTGGTAGGCCAGTACTGTATTAGTGTGGTACAGACACTATTGTTATCTGCATGGAGTTTTCCCAAATATTTAAAAATAGAATTGAATGGCCGGGCAAGGTGGCATCAGGAGGCCGAGGCAGGCGAATCTTTGTGAGTTCGAGACTAGCCTGGTCTACATAGTGAGTTCCAGGACACCTGGGGCTACAGGGAGACCCTGTCTCAAAAAGACAAAAGTAAAATAATAATAAAATAAAAATAGAATTGGGATGCAGAGACAGGTAGATCTCTGTGAGTACAAGGCCAGCCTGCTCTACATAGTGAGTTCCAGGATCGCTGCAGTCTCAAAAAGACCAAAAAAAAAAAAAAAAAAAAAAC
>NW_008340588.1:3820419-3837741 GCF_000622305.1 Nannospalax galili
TATGCAGAACCCCATACTCTAAAACATGGATACACACATCCTTGTTCAGTGTTGCTCTATCGACAATTGCTAGGAAATGGAATTGGGCTAGATGTCCATGACTAGTTAAAGAAACTATGGTACAAACATACAATGAAATTCTTTTCAGCCCTTAAGAAAAATGAAATTGCACAATTTTCAGGAAATGTGTGTGTGTGTATATATAAGAACCCCATACTCTAAAACATGGATACACACATCCTTGTTCAGTGTTGCTCTATCGACAATTGCTAGGAAATGGAATTGGGCTAGATGTCCATGACTAGTTAAAGAAACTATGGTACAAACATACAATGAAATTCTTTTCAGCCCTTAAGAAAAATGAAATTGCACAATTTTCAGGAAATGTGTGTGTGTGTATATATATATATATATATATAGAGAGAGAGAGAGAGAGAGAGAGAGAGAGAGAGAGAGAGAGGTAACCAAAGCCCAGAAAGAAAAACACCTTATGTTCTATTCCACATACAGATCCTTGTATCCATTTTTAGAATTCTGTGAATGAGTTAGAGTATCTGCAAAAAGCAGGGAGCAAGAAATCATCCACAAGGGTGGTATGGGGAGGAAGTACTGGGGTAGAGTGGGCTAGTAAATGCATCTGATATAAAAATAGAGCAAGGAGAATAATATAGGTGGAAGGGTTTAAACAGGATTTGGGGAGAGATGAAAGAAAGCTAGGTATGATGGAATGGATCAACCAAAACTTAGCATATAGGTCAAAGCCATTTAGAAATCAACTGAATTTATTAAGAAACCAAGAGATTTAATTTATTGAAAAGTATTTGAGGGGTCTGGAGAGATGGCTCAGCGTTTAAGAACACTGTTCTTGCAGAAGACCCAGGTTCAAATCCTAGCATCCACATGGCAGCTAACAACTGTTCATAACTCTGGTTCCAGGGGATCCTAGAGCCTCTTCTGTCTTCCTTTGGCATTGCATGATGGGTGCACTTACATACACACAGGCAATACATGCATACACATAAAATAAAAATAATATAAAATATTTTTAAAAAGAAAATTATTTGAATGTGGGTCAACTATGGTAATGGATAATGCTGTTTCCAGAAGCCGTGGGTCATTAAAAACAATCCCAGTGCTAGATGTTGGATATCTTCCCATGATGTGTTGTTGTCAAGAAAGTTCCTCAGAAGATCTGAAAATAATGTAGGCTATTGTCATTGCTCTTGGTCACCCACTGGACCTAAATGTTAAGGTGCTATTCCTAAAGGCACTGCATTCTTTGGGTGCAATACACAGTAAATCAAGCTAGAACTAAATTCGAAGAGTGCCCTGCTTGTTTTAATTCATAGTGCCAGAATGCTTTACCCAGCTTGCTGGGGAGGAAAAGATATTAACTGTCTTATGAAAATGATGGTCTTAACTACTATAAGGATGTTTATTTAAGTATCTAATTTCCAAGTCTATAACAGGGTTTAATAATGTTATGACTTTACATCTATCAGTTAGTCATACATTTTGACAGTTCCTATCATGAATGTGAGATTTCCTCCTAAAAGAGAAATGCAAAAGCTCCTTAAAATACCCATCACAAATTTAATTCTATATTTATAAACTCTAAATTTGTGATATTATTATTATTTTTGTTTGTTTCCTAAACTTCATCGTTATCTCTTTGAAAAAGTAATAGAAAGAAATGTTTTTCCATTTTCTTTCTTTTTTTTTTCCTTCCTTTCCTTTAGTTTTTGGTCATTTTGACACAAGTTCTCCCTGGAGTCCCAACTCACCTGTCACTGGTTATGTAGACCAGACTGAATTTCTCACAGAGAACTGCCTGTTTCTGCTGAGTGTTGGGAATAAAGACATATGCCACCATGCTTGACTTTGTATTTAAAAAAAAAGCAAATGGTATCATATTATTTATCATAGATCTTTATGTATAAAAGTCAACTAAATGTTTTTTCTATTATTTTATTTTTTATATTGCTATTTACATGTATACATATTATACATGTCAGCTATTCATAAATGATGCTTAAGAAGAGAAACTCAGTTCAAATTTCCAAGGCCAACCCCTGGATATTTTTCTTTAGCACCCCATTTTTGATAAATATAAATAAAATTTTGAAATATTCAAGGACTATGAATTACAGATACCTGAGGACAAATTCTAAAACATATAATGACTCACTGTGAAATTATGACACTTTATATTTTTTTCATTACTTATGTGCAGTTCTCTTAAAACACATGTAATAAAAATTAATTAGTAAAAATTTTATGATTAATTTACCAAAGCTTCATAAGGAGCAAAAAGTTCCTGGGCTTCCAAGAAATGTGTCTCTATTATTTTAGTTACTAAAACATTTTTAATATGCTCTCCCCTCTATTTTCCATACTATATAAGATTAATGATTTCATTTCTGCATTAAGTTATTAGGAGTAATTTTCTTTAAATACATATACAAAGATGGAAAGCAAGTAATATTTTTCTCCTCTCCTTCACATCTTATTTTTAATTATTTATTTAATAACCACATACTTAGAAGAAGCATTTCATTACTACAGCCTTGACATACTCAATAAAAATTTCCATAGCTAAGATGCATCTCTTTCAAAATTGGCAGTAAATTTTTAGGTTTACAGTTGAATTATGTAATTATACAATATTGTACTCAGTATAACCCTGGAAAGACATAAAATTAAATGAGGTTTTAACCTTTAAAAAAGATCTCCATTTCATTATTAAAACACGCATTTTCTTACAGAAAAATTCATTTTTAATTCAATTAACACTAAGATGTGCGCACATGCGTTTCTAATCTCTATCTATCTGATTATTCCTAGTCACAGTTGGTTATTTTCTGAGATCCTTGGCATCTAAGCATGGATATAAAGTCATCAGGTAGATATCAATAGTAATGATTTTCACATCTGCTAAGTATTAAGGAGCAAATATTTATGCTTTGAAGAATTATTATTTTTTTAATTTTCATCCACTTCCCAGGTAGCAACCTCCCATAGCCTCCTTCCCCCAACTAGAGCCCTTATACTCTGATATCCCTACTACAGTCTGCTGTGTTGTCAGCACCCCCAGCCATTCTCCACTACTTGTCTTTAGAAGATCTCCATTTCATTTTAAAATATGCTGTTTCCTACATTTTTAATGCTACTAACACTTAGATGTTTGCACACATTCCTTTAATCTCTATGTATCTGATGATCACCAGCCATAGTTGGTTACACTTGGATCCTTAGTAACTGGGTATGGATATAAAGTCATCAGGTAGATTTCACTGGTAATATTTATCACCTCTACTATTTATCATGAAATAAATTTCTATGCTTCTTCCTCAAATATGTCTTTTTTTAATTTGATTTTTCTGTGTGCATATCATACAGAACATCCCACCAAATGGCACCCTCCCATAGCCTCCCCCATCCCACATACTGGAGCCCACATACTCTGTCATCCCTGTTACTGTCCTCTGTGTTGTCTACAGCCTCAGCCATTCTCCAGTACTTGTCCGTCTGCTGAATCTAGCAGCAATCAGCTGTTCCTCATCTAGCAGCAATCAGCTGTCAATATTCCTTTAGATAAGATTGGGGTCTGCTGTTCATTTTCCCAATTGTATGCAGGGTTACTGTCTGGGAGTCTCTTGTGCCACCTTGGCCAATAACTCAAAGGAAGGTATCACCTGTCTGGCATTGTTTGTTGTTATGTAGCCTTTAGCTTTACATATGGACTGTTAAAAATTATATTAACCTCATTAATCTTTGGTTATACTTTCCTTTTCGGTGTTTAAGATCCAACACTTGGCCCAGATAAAACAATTTATTTTCACTCTTCAGGTTGTTTGAGGATCTGTTCCTCAGGGATAACATGGGTTAGGGAGGAGCACCTGGCTCCTTTCTTTTACCAGTTCCATATATGTGAAGAGAATTCAAAACTCTGGCTTGACAGTGACTGGCTTCGCTTGGAAGCATGGAGGAAATGATTCCTCTTTGTAGACTGGACACTGGTTCAGGGCCATCTGGTGGGGTCTCTGTGGCCTCTTTGCTCAAGAGGACAGGTGACTCACCACAGTTACAGGAAATTTTGAGAGATGCTCAGAGTCCCCTGGAACTTAGTTTACCTAGGAAGGCAAGGAGGAAAAACTGTCCTTTATGTCCCCCTGACCAAATTAGTATAGGCCTCAATGTATGGCTATTAAACATCCAAGAAGGTTAGTTCCACCAGTCTGGTTCTTTTAATTACCGTATGCCATGAAGATAAAGCTTGGTCAAAGACCAAATGCTCTCAGATAAACCTTGCCTAGGCATATGTTACATTTTTTTAATCTGGTTGTATCTATAATTTGTCGAAGGGTTGTTGGCCTAATATAGTTCCCTCTGGTTTTCTAAAACTAGCTAGGCATTGTTTATCTTTTACACTGTCTAACCCTTCCACCATGATTTCCTCATTTAAGGTTTTTTTCAATTTCTCCCTTGATAATACCCTTCTCCTATGGTCCCACCTCTCTTGAGGTCCTTCTTTCCCTTTATTCCCTAGGTTCCTTGTATAACCTTCCCTCCCCCTTCCGAGTTCGGCCATAAAGGCCCCACCTTGCAGAGGTATGAGAGGGAGTTATTGGGGCATGGCCTGACTTGTTTTAAAAGTCTGAAGGATACTTCCGCACTGCTGAGGAGTGCATGATCAGTGCGTGACCATCCTTAAGATACACCCTCAGGGGTGGAGGGGGGATTTCCAGGTGCCTTTACAAGCTCTGTAACACCTGCAATAAATGAGTCCTGCTTGACTAGGCTCCCCATTGTGCCTGAGTATTCCTGGTACTGGGAGAGGGTGGGCTGGTGAATGGCACGCTTACTCATCCCCAATCATCACTGCATGGGGGTTGCTGGCTTGAACCCCCCACAACTGGTGCCCAGCGTGGTGCTCAAAGGAAGGTGAAAAGAAGAAAAGAAAGAAAGAAAAATAACAGATTGGGGCCAATCAAGAAGTTCGGGGTAAGCAAGACCCAAAAGATGGGTAATGCAATCAATAAGCCTGAGGACCCGGCACTTAAAGTGCTAAGAGATATGCTTAAAAGCAGGGGATTGGATTTGTCAGATCCAGTAGCTCAAAAGGTTTGGGCAGAGGCTGTTCATTTGGCTCCCTGGCTACTTGGGGCTAATGTTTTTACTGGGGATACATGGGAACATGTGGAACATCTAGCTCGACAAAGGGAGTTTCAATTGGGGGTTGATCCACCACTGGAGTTCTACTCTATTATTTTGGCTTTAAAGGCATGCTTTCAGCCTGAGAACCCTAAGCCCTCAGAGCCACCTCCTGACGAGCCTTCAGAAACCCCGGCATGGGAAACACGGGAAGAGTTTGAGGAAGAATGCAGAAATGCAACAAAAGTGAAACCAAAAGTGGACAAAGTAGGCAAGCGGCACCTCCGGCATGCCCTGGCCAGCTTCAGGCTTCCTGAGACCCATGATAACCATCCCCATTTCCAGGATCCTGGCCCCACTCAGGAGGCTTCTGTGAGGCCATAGGTGGAAGCGTATCCTATTAATGTAAACCCAGGAGGCACTCGCCCTGACTGCTGGTATCCCTAGGAGGTGAAGGATTTAAAGGAATTTAAAAAGGTGGTGGCTGAGGATGGCCTGGGATCACCCTGGGTAGATACTCTCCTCCAAGACTTGGCTCATCAGCAGTGTACTACAAAGGATTGGCTGGACCTCGCTAAAGCAGTCCTTCCTAGCTCTATAGATATTAAGTGGTGTGCCCTCTTTAAGGAGGAATGCAGGATACAGACTGAGAGGAATGCAAGTGCCAACCCACAGGTCCCCATTACTTTGGGGATGTTGACTGGTTCAAGTGACCATTATGCCACAGGGGAGCAAATTTAGGCATTCCAGCCCCCATATACAGAACAGGTCAGGGTCATAGGACTAAATGCTTGGAGAAAATTGGACGAGGGCCTACCAAATCCTCCCTTGCAGGGATTAATCAAAAGCCTGGTGAACCCCTCTACAAGTTTATAGACAGAGTAGAGAAGAGCTTAAAATGAAAATTACCCCCAGGCCCATTGAGGGAACAATTCACTAAACTCCTGGTATGGGATGGAATGGATGCTGATCACAAGATAGCCTGTGCTGGCCTTAAGGACAGGTCCATGCAACAATGGATAATTGCCTCCAAGGAGGTGAGGGGGCAAACCAAAGCCATGGCTGCTGTTTTACAGATGCAAACAGAGGCTCTGACCCATGCCCTAACCCAGGCATTTAATTCACTTAATCTGGGACAGCATGTAACAACAGGGCCTAGAGGAATAGAAGGCTCATGTTTTGGCTGTGGCCAGACTGGCCATATTAAAAGAAATTGTCTTCAGCGAGAGAAGCGGCTTAAGCCTGGAGGTGGGGTATCAAAACGACCCCCATCTATGCCCTGTCCTGGGTGTTGCAAAGGGTTCCATTGGCAGAAGGATTGTAAATCCAGATTTGATATTGAAGGAAAGCCTTTAAACTAAGTGGGGGCAGCCTCCAGCCCCGTTGACAAAAGGAGGACTTCCCCATGATCGGCTACATTTACAATGCCCTCGGGGAGGGATCGGGAGAGGAGAAAAACCTATGGTGAATTGGACAGTCCCTATTATCCCTGGTGTAAGGCCCAAGATGGATCTTGAAATAGATGGCAGGAGGTTTCATTGCCTAGTGGACACGGGGGCTGACAGGACCATTCTTAGAAAGGAGGATTTCCCATCATGATGGCACCTAGTTTCTGGGCCCCGAATCCTAGGTGTGGGAGGATACACCCCATCAGAGGAGACTAGAGAATGGCTCACCTGGCAGGATGCAGATGGAGCTAAAGGGGAGGTGCGACCCCTGGTGGCGGCAGGGTTATCCACCAACCTCATAAGACAAGATATTTGGGGAGATACACAGGCTTGCATAACCACTGATAACAAGGCCTTTTATGATGACCTTTTGGACCTTGAAGAGTTTGATAGGCTTCCTGAGTCAGAAACTCAGTCGTTGTCTCACCATATCAATTACAGGGGGGACCCAAAGAAAGAGCATCAGGTTCACCCCAAATTCTACAGGCCACAGCCCCTCAGGTTCTGGCTATCCAGTGGTCCCCTGGGGCACCAGTATGGGTGGAGCAGTGGCCATTACCTGAGACAAAGCTATAGACTTTAAAGGAAATTGTGCAGGAACAATTACAGTTGGGCCACATCTGGCCTTCTGTAAGTCCATGGAACATACCTGTCTTTGTTATTAAGAAAGCCTCTGGCAAATGGAGAAGGTTGCAAGACGTGGGTACACCCTTAAGGGGGCTGCCTTGGATCCCTGCTATTCCCTCAGATTTATTTCATATAGGCATTAAAGATTTTTTTCTCTATCCCTCTACAACCCCAGGATTTGAAAAATTTGCTTTCTCTGTACCTTCCACCAACTTTAAAATGCCTGATAAGAGGTATGAATGGACTGTTTTACCCCAAGGTATGGCCAATAGCCCAGCATTCTGACAAAGGTATGTGAAGACCCTTTTGGGGCCCACTCACTTGCTGACACATGCCACTGTGTACATTTATATGGATGATATAATCTTGGGAGCTCCAAGCCCCCAACAATTAGAAGAATTATATAAGGTTACTCAGAAATGTCTACAAACAGGCAGACTTCTTGTACCCACTGATAAAATACAGACGATTGCTCCCTTTAAAATTCTGGGAACCACATGCTCTTTGGAAGGAGTAAGTCCTTTAAAACCACAACTGGCTGTCAAGCCCACCGTAACCTTGACAGAGCTACAAAAATTATTAGGAGAAATTAATTGGCTACTAGCCTGGATGCCTATTCCCACTGAGACTTTAAGACCACTGTTTCAATACTAGTAGGGAAACAGCCTTCAGAACTAATTCACCTGGCTCTTCAACACCTGGACCTCTTACATGAGGTCCAGGATGTCCTGTACCGAGTCTAACTTGCCCGGTACACACCTAGTAAAGATCTTGAGTTATGGGTACTCTCCGGGGAGACCCTGATGACATCCATCCTTACGCAGGATGGGAAGCCCTTTCAATGGGTGCATGCCTCTCTGGGAGGCATACCATGGGTTTATACACCCATGGATCAATTGGCTGACCTGATTGAGAAAGGAAGTGATATAGCTCTGAGACATTATGGCATAGACCTTTTAAAATTGTTATCCCCTATCAGCTTAGGGATTGTGAATGGCTCTGAAGAAATAAAAACCAAGTTGCCATAGCCTTGGAAGGGTTCCTGGGAAATTTAGACTGTCATTATGGCCCTCATAAATGGGTGACCTCCTTTTGTGCCCTCTGTTGGGATGCTCCCTGGCTCTTTGTCAGGGAGCCCTTAGTAAAAGCCTACAATGTTTTCACTGACGGAGGAAGATTTGGAGCTACAGTGTTAGAATACCCGGGGGCAGATGTAAAACCAAAAAGATATGTCCACACTTGTGATGGCTCAGGTCAATTCAAGAAACTCATGGCCATTGCTTTCTGACAGTATTTAGACTTGTATGGTCCTTAAGGAGAGAGAAACCCCTATCTTCTTACAGCATCTTAGGGGGCACCAAGGACTGCCTGGGCTTTTATCCCAAGGCAATGCAGAGGAAGACAAGATGAGTTATTGTGTACAGGTACTGACTCTGCAACAGCCAGGGGTAAACCCCAGGGGACTCAAGCCCAATTCCTTGAGGCAAACAGATATCACACACTATACTCTTTTTTGGAAAGCTTAAGTATATTTTGTGTCCTGTTGGGCTACCACTCATACAGGAGAAAAGTATAAACATGCTCAGTCTCATTTTCTCCAGTGCTTTGCTACGCTGGGACTGCCCCAAAGAATTAAAACTGATAATGGACCTTGTTTTGTGGGTAAAAATTTAGAAGATTTCTTTTCACTTTAGGGAATTTAACACAATACAGGAATTCCCCACAATCCCCAAGGTCAAGCTATTGTAGAATGCAACCATCAAAACCTAAAGATTCAGTTGCAAAAACAAAAAGGGGGAATAAACCCCAACCAACAGTTGGGTATGGCCTTATTCACTATTAATGTTCTTAATTTTCAAAAAAATCAGTTAGAATCCCGGTTTTAGCAGCATTGCAACGACAGGGACAGAGACCTGAGGTACAGGTAGGGTGGAAGGACCCCATTAAGGGGCAATGGAGAGGCCCAGATCCATTGTTAACCATGGGTCAAGGCTTTGGCTGTGTCTACCCTGCAGGAGATTCAAACCCCATATGGGTGCCTGTGAACAACCTTAAGTGCCTAGGCCAGGATCCGACTGACTAGCATGACGGTCCATGGACAATAGTTCATGAGACAAAATTCCTCTCTTTATTTATATCCATCTGAGGTGAAGGACCCTGTTCCTTGGCTTCATTACCAGTCAGCTTCTTTGCCTTTCAGACAACCGGCTGATTTGCTAAAAGGTACATGGTCTCAGAAGTATTTCAACATGTCCTACGCCATGACTTACTTTGTTTCTCTTGACAATGCTTATCTTTAAGTGTCTTTACCAGATAATTCGGTGACAGAGGACCCTTGGAACTGCCATGGCCCACCTCCTCATTATTATGGACTCCCCCAGGACCCCCTCCAGTTGCCCACGCTTGGCTAACAGAGTTAGGCAGAGACTAAGATTGTAACAGGCTGGCATTACCCATGCGGCTGCCCTTAATCATGATGCATTTTTAGCCAAGGATGGGTAAGATGTTCCATGACAGACATGCACATGGCCAGGTGCATGGTCCAATGACGGGCAAGGCTTGGTCAGAGGTGACACAACCTAAGACAGGAAAAATGCATAAGATTAGAGGAAGGAGATAGCCATCTCTCCTCAGGGAGCCATCTATGAGATGGGTAACCCATAAAATAAAGTCCATCCAGCCTTAAAATAAAAATAAAAGGGGGAGATGTGGAGACCTAAAGACCTAACCTTGCAGAGGTCCAAGAGGAAGTTAATGGGGCATGGCCTGACTTGTTTTAAAAGTCTGAAGGATACTTCTGCTGAGGAGTGCATGATCAGCGCGTGACCATCCTTAAGATACATCCTCTGGGGGGGGAGGGGGGATTTACAGGTGCCTTTAGAAGCTCTGTAACATCTACAATAAATGAGTCCCTGCTTGACTAGGCTCCTCATTGCATCTGATTGTCCCCAGTACTGGGGCAGCATGGGCTAGCAAACTGCGAGCTTACTCATCCCCAAACATCACTGCACAGGGGTCGCTGTCTCGAATCCCCCACAGTTACCCTTAAAATAATAACATTATTGTCCATATCTCCCTTGTTAACACCTGTTTTTTTACTGTTCTTCTCTTTCAGATTCTTTCTTTTCCTTTACTTCCCTGGATCCTCTTCATTTTCCTGGTTCTGGAAGTTATGACTGGGTACATCTTCACTTATTAGGATTTGGTACTAGGATCAACATATGAGGGAGAACATACCCTGATTTTTTTCTGAGTCTGTGTTACTTAACAGTTTCTAGTTCCATCCATTTATCTGCAAATTTCTTGATTTCATCTTTCTTTACTGCTGTGTAAAATTCCATCGTATAAATGAACCACATTTTCATTATCCACTCGACCATTGAGGGACATTTAAGTTTCTTCCATGTCTTAGCTATTGTGAAAAGAGCAGCAACAAACATGGATGTACAAGTGTCTCCACAATAGGATGACTTCTTTGTGTGTATGTCAAGGAGTAGTATAACTGGGTCTAATGGTAGGTTCATTTGTAGTTTTTTTAAAGTTCTCCACACTGCTTTCCGTAGGAGTTTAACAAGCTTGCATTCCCATCAGCAGTGGATGTGCGTTCCTCTTTCCCCACATCCTCTCCAACATTTGGTATCATTTGTTCTCTTGATCTTAGCCAGTCTGACTGGGGTAAGATGAACTCTTAAAGTGGTTTTAATTTGCATTTCCCTAATTACTAGTGATGTTGAACACCTTTTAAGATGCCTCTTAGCCATCTTTATTTTTCCTTTTGATAACTCTCTGTTCACCTCCTTAGCCAATCTTTTAATTGGGTTACTTCCTTTCGTAATTCTTCGTTTTTTGAGTTTGTTGTATATTCTGGATGTTAATCCTCTGTCGGACGTGTCTTTGGTGAAGATTTTCTCCCTTTCTGTGGGTTTTCTCTTCACTTCCCTGGTTTCTTTTTTTTTGATGAACAGAAGCTTTTTAGTTTAATGAGGTCCCATTTGTTGATTCTTGACCTTGTTACCTGGGCCTTTGCTGTCTGGTTTAGAAAATCCTTCACTACACTTCTATCTTATAGGTTATTGCCAATGTTTTCTTCTAACAGTTTCAGACTTTCAGGCTTCACATTGAGGCCTTTGATCCATTTGGAGTTGACTTTTGTACAAGGTGAAGGATAGGGGTTTAGTTTCATTCTTCTACAGGTGGAGATCCAGTTTTGCCAGCACCATTTGCTCACCATGCTGTCTTTCCTTCAGTAAATGTTCTTGGCTCCTTTGTCAAATATCAGGTGGCTGAAATTGAATGTACTCACATTTGGTTCTTCAATTTTAGTTACATTGATCTATGGGTCTATTTTTGTGCCAGTACCATGTTGCAAGTAATATTTTGATTTTTCTCTTAAACTATGCAGATTTTCTTTCATTTTTTTTTGTACTTGTAGTACTTTTATTGAGTTAAGAAAGTCTGGAACATATTAAAATCAAATGCTAGTAAACCCATACAGAGAAAATAAATAGTTACCCTTTGTTCAGATCAAATTTGAAATTAAATTACATGTGACTTTAATGCATATCCCATTTCTAAGGTCAAGTTAAAATATCTTCTTTCTAGCTCACTGATATATATTATTCATGATAATAATATATTCTCCATGTGGTATTGTTTAATTGAATTTTCTTCAGATATCAGTCATATGCAAAAAGTACTTCTCAGTTATCAACATGGAAACAATACAAAATTCTTTTAATAATGAGTAAAGTGCTGTTATGGATATGATTCCATACCTTTTCATCACCTAATAAAAGAGTATTATAGTTTTCATATTAACAAAATATATAAAGCCAGGGGAAAACTTGGAGTTATACATTTCAGTTATTTGAAAATTCTACTTGGTTATTGAAAATTCCTATATTTGTTTCTTCTTAAAATATCTAATCTGAATATTTAGTTACATTTGGCCATTGATTAAATTTCTATTGAAGAAAATCTCATATCTGGACAATAATTAAAAGACAGCTGATATGAAAGACCTTTATATTATAAGCATTAATCCCCCAATATTTGTCCATAAAAAGTTATGCTATCAGTTTCATTGTATATGCTAATTTATAGTGCAGATACCAATACTACCTTCCCTAAGCAAATCCCTGTGAACTTCCACATTCTTTTGAGTTTTCATTTTGTTTTAGAATATTTCTAAAAATAAAGGATGTTTATGATAGCTTGTTTCCAGATACCCCTATCTAGTTCCATAGTGATAGACACTTAAAAACAAAATAAATTTTAAATTAAGCACTTAGTTTGTGGTGTTTGTTGTTTTCTAGGACATAAAGACAATGTATTTCTTTTCTTTTTCTGTCTTCTCTCTTATGATTTCAGTCTGTGACACTTTACCCCCTTACTTTGGGCCTATAGTGAGGCAGGACATCTTGGTGGGATTTTTTTGGCAGGGGATATTTTCAATCTCATACATCCACAAAGCAAATAAATCCTCCAGGGCAAGAGGCCCAAGACAGACCTTCCTTCTACTAGGCAATCATTTTATGGTTCCACCCCATCCAACATTGGTACAGGGGCAAGCTTGAACACATAGGCCCTTAAAGGTACCTTACAGAGCTAAATTGGAGGTTTCATGCCATGTTACATCAAATTTGATTGAATTTCACTTAACATTGTGCTAAAAATCCAGAACTCACTGGTTTATTTAATTAGTATACACATTTCTGTACATAAGAGAATTACCAAGGTCCTTTTACAATTGTATTTACATAGCTAAAGAGATCCAAAATGAGTTCCATTGCCAATAATTTCTGGAGGAACAATATTTAAATGTGTCACATTGAATAAGGCTATTTCAGGAACATTTATGTACTATATCCTTCAATAATTGCTTTACAATTAATATTACTAGTTAATTATAGTTTATAAAATTATGGCAGCAGCACACATAGGCTATAAGACATTGGAGATTAGTGATTATATTGATCACATTGATTTCATTAGAGACCAGGGATTAAATGTTGTTTCTACCTAGTTTAATATTGTTTTAATCCCCTTCTACTCTGGGTTATAGAACAGAGTAATTATCAGTAATTATTCCTATTGAATCATTAAAGATGTTAATGTAACTATGAATATTCAAATTAGATCAGATAAATAAGTCCAGATTCCCATATTTAACATAATAACCTGTTTACTTAAAACCAGTTTGACACACAGAATATATCTATTTCAGCTAGGAACCAAGAATTTCTCTAAATATTAAAAGTAACAAAGGTTCAATATATATCATTATGAATTTATAATACCTGATTAAATGGGGGAGAAAAGTAGACTCAGCAATCATGTTCTTCACTTAAAATATGAAGAAAGCAGTCCACAAAAATTAGGAAGTAACTATTATTAATTTAATATTTTATTTACTTAGGTATTTACTTTGTATGGGTATGGGTGATATATGTATGTATTTTGTGTGCACATTTTCATGCAGATGTACATACATGTGTGCACATGTGGAATACAGAGATCATCAGTTGTCATCTTCTGTCATCACTCTCCATCTTATTTTAGAGAAAGTGTCTAATTAGTTACTTTTCTGTTGAAGTGGTACAATTCAGTGACCAATAACAACCTAAGGAAGAAAGGTTTATCTTAGATTTACTAAAGGCTGGAGTCTTCACGATGGGGAAGACATGACTTAACAGCAGGAACAGGACGCTGGGTGATCTCATTTTTTCTGCACATTTGGATCAGAGAGGGAGAACTGGAAGTGGAATAAGGCTATAAACCCTCAAAGCCTTACACGAGTTATGTACTTCCTCCAGCAAACTCTATCTCATAAAGCCCCACACCTTCTCTAAACAGCACCACCAACAGGGGACCACATGAAATGCATAACCCTACGGGGGATATTTCTCCTTAAGTCACCACAGGTTCTCTCACATGACTTGGAGCTCATTGATTTGGATTGATGCCCTCACCAAGTAGCACTAGGGATCTGCCTATCTCTGTGCTCATAGTGATGGGGTTATAAATGCACACCTTTACACTTGAATTTTAAGATAGTTCTGGCATTCTGGACTCAAGTTCTCATAGTCACAGAGGAAGTACTTTGCCCACTGAGCTATCTCCCCAGTTACATTATTTTAACATTTCATTTCAATGTAAGTTTATATGTACAAAAAATGTCACAGACATTATACAAATAACAGAGTATCTTCACTAAGCTCCCCAAAAGGGTGAAATTTACCCAACAATTTTGCGGTCATTAGCACAGTGAAATTGGACCTAGGGAAAGGTCTCAATGGGTAACAGTTATTGCTCTGAAAGTGTGAAGACAAGTTTGAATCCAGAACATTCAGGTTAAAAAAAAAAAAAAAAAGGGCCTTCTGCCTTCTGCATGCCTATAACTACAACAATGAGAACAGAGGCAACGGACTTCAGGAACTTGCTGTCCACAATCAATGAATGTCAGATTCAGTGAAGACACTATCTCAAGCGAATTAAACTGAGTGATAGAGGAAGATACCGTATATCCTACTGTGGTCACCCCATGGAGATAAACAAAGAATCAATATTGTTATAATATTAACTGCTCTACAGATTTTATTAACACTACCAGTTTTCTCAGTTCCTGGTGCTGTTTGGGGAGGACCATGGAACCTTTATGACGTGTGACCATGTGAGAAGAAGCATGTCACTGAGGTGAGGTGGACTTTGAGAGCTATTAAGCCTTGCTGGATTTCCAGTTTCTCTCTGCTTCATGTACATTCCTAAAGATGTGAACCCTGGCTTTCTGATTCATCTGACTTCCCCACCATAATGGCTCTAATCCCTTTGGAATTGTAAACCAATAATAGTAAGGAATCTCTTACTATTAATAAATTTCTCTAACACACTGTCTTATCACAGCAACCGAAAAGTAACTAATAGAGAAGTTAGTACCCGAGAATGGGTTGTTGCTGTGAAGAACCTTACTATGTGGGTTTGGGAAGCATATGGAAGACTTTGGAAGTTTGAATTAGAAAAGCAAGTGAGTCTTGTAAGAAGAGATGAACAGACCACTCAAGTAGGAGCCTGGAAGAAAGTAGTATTGAGAATAATGAAGTTCCAGAGGGAAATGAGGACTTAAACAAGACAGATATTTTTGCAACATCTGGCTACCATCTTCTCACAGCCTAAGAGATACCTGAGGTTCAGTTGAAAAATAATGAACTAATTACTTTTGTTGAAAAATAATTCAAGAAAGTCTAACATAGAATTGGTGACAGGTTATTGATGACAAATATTGGGCAAATATAAAATGAAAAAAAGACAATACAATGGAAAGAAATATGACATGTGCCATTTGGAGAGAAAAAGAGCTCTAGAAAGATTAATGTTGGAGCCAAAACATTTTCACAAGAGAGGCTCTCTTTTATAAGGAGATTATAATTATTAAGTAGAGGCCTTTACATGTACACTCATACAATGGAAAGAGTACCTTTTCCTTATAAAAGGAAATGGTCTAAATAATTTTTGCTTCTAAAAAACTGCAACATACAGAAGCTGCTGTTGAGTATGGATGAAACCAGAAGTGCACCCCAAGATGACAGTGCAACTTGGTAATGTTGTTCAAGTGGCTTTAGAGGGTTAAAATATATAAGTGAAGGGATCATCATCTCCTCCTCTCATGTTTTAGAAAACCACTGAGACATGGCACCATGCAGTATGGTAATCTTTGCAAAAAGAGGCCCCTGAGAAGCCAAGAGGTCCTAAGAGATCAGGAAGTGGTACCAGTCCAAATGAAAATGTAGGTTGCATGTAGCAAGATGAAGGGTAGGAGCTGTCTAAGTCCTGTGAAGATACAGTCTCAAAAACTGAACATGGAGTTATAGGATTCAATATTTGCCTGCTGATTTTCAGACTTGTATTGGTTAATCTGGTATTCATTCATAATTCCTCCCTCTTGGAATGGGAATGTGTATCTGTTTCCATTGTATATTGGAACTATGTAATTTGTTTTTTGACTTTATAATGAATTAAAATATTGCCTTGAGTCTTATAAGGACTAAGGATTTTTTGAATGATGTTGAGACTGTTAAGGAATATGGTGACTTTTAATGATGGAATAAGTGCATTTTATTTTATGAGATGGAGTTGAGCCTATGGGGGCCTGGGAGTAGAATGTGGATTTTGAATGTCCCCCATAGTCTTCAAGCATTTATACACTTTGTGCCACCTTCATGGCAGTGTTTGGGGATGGTTACAAGACATATAGGAGGTGTGGCTATGTTGAAGGAGTTATGTCTCTGGGTGCTGGTTTTGTGAGTTCTTAAACCTTGCTAGATTTCCAGTTTCTCTCCATTTCCTGTGCATGCTTGAAGTTGTGAGCCCTCAACTTTCTGGTCTAACTCCCTCATGACATGCCTCCCCACCATTATAGGTTCTAATTAGCTTTCATGGTAACAGATGGATTCATGAGTAGATCTTATGGTAACAGAGGATACTGTACAAGCTGCAAAGGGAGAAAACCAAACAATGGTCCTACTGAGCTGTAAAGCATAATAAACAATGAGTATCCCAGAAAACTATTGCTATTTGTGCAGTAGTGGCAATTTTGGGGATAATCACCTGTGGTCGTCTGCTGTGGCTGCTCTACTCCGGCTATGGCCGCTCTCCTGCTCTCTTAGTTCCTCCGATCAGTCTTCCGGTCTGGACCCCAGGGCTGGTGAGGAGACTGTGTCAGCAGAGCCGCATTCAGACACAGGAGACTAGGTTCAGTGACACAGGTCTGGTTTATTGCAAGAAGGCACAAGCTTATATAGGGGTAGTGGTCCAATCATAGCACAGCAAGTAGTTTAAAGGTGAGGTATCCAAGGATGGTGCACAGTACAGCAAGTAGTTTAAAGGTGAGGTATCCAAGGGTGGTGCACGGTACAGCAAGTAGTTTAAAGGTGAGGTATCCAAGGGTGGTGATTAGGGAGTGGCAAGCTCTAGGCATCAGTCTCATAATCTTCCAATGGGAGCAAAATGTCACAAGGCATTCCTTGTGACTCCAGCAGTTGGGCCGTTGCTCAGGCCTGCTGTATGGCTGTCAATAAGACTTTCACCCTAGGCTCAA
>NW_008340588.1:3838870-3894540 GCF_000622305.1 Nannospalax galili
GTACAGCAAGTAGTTTAAAGGTGAGGTATCCAAGGGTGGTGATTAGGGAGTGGCAAGCTCTAGGCATCAGTCTCATAATCTTCCAATGGGAGCAAAATGTCACAAGGCATTCCTTGTGACTCCAGCAGTTGGGCCGTTGCTCAGGCCTGCTGTATGGCTGTCAATAAGACTTTCACCCTAGGCTCAATTCTGTCTCCCACAATCACCAGCTGTTTAATTGAAAGTAAGGCCTGCTCAAGACCAATGTAATTTCTTACTTTATTCTAAATATGTTTTCTCATATTTACAAACAAGTATAACTTTCACCCCCTTTCAAAAAAGCATTTTTTTTTGCAACAGATGGAGATTATTACAAAGTTACAGAACTGGTCAAAAGTAGTGAATAAATGTGTCTCAAAGATGCTTAATCCTAAGTGGCACATTTTCAATTCAACTTCTATACATAGGATGAATGCATCCCTCAACTCTCAACAGAGGTTTCCTTATGCAACAGATGTTATTTAACAGAGACCCACAATTGGCCAATGTGCAGAGAACAAGACAACAGAATGTTTATCCCTGAATAACACACCCATTTTAAACCTCTGTCTCTCAAGTTTCAGAGATCATTGTGGAAGGGGAGACAGAAAGTTTGTCATGGCCAAGGAGGATAGATGACCTCGAGGAAACAGACTCTTTCAGTCAGTTGGTCAGATATCCATATTAACTCTCAGCAATGATGACAGCATGAAAAAGTCCTATGAAAGCCAAACCAGAGAAAAATACCAGCACAGACATGGGGAAGTGGGTAAAAATCCCAACTCAACCTGAGGAACTTTGGCCAATTTACAGCTGTTGAGAGAGGGAAAGACAGTGCCTTACATGGATGGTACTATTGGTGGACCTACTTGATGGACCTACACTGAAGAACATTTGGGAACATAATCAGACTCTATAGACTCTATATTGGGCAGGGGGCAGTGCAGGGAGATACGGAGAGGAGAGGGGATCTACATACCATCATTCTATATCATATGAATATGAAAATCACAAAAATTCAATTAAAAATGTATAGGAGAAAGTTGTTCTGAAGTTATTCATATTTTTCCCTGAAACATGCAATGATTCATAAGTTAAAAACTGCTCACAACATTACTCTCAAATGCCCAAATTTTCATAAATAGATTAAGAAATATTTATAAAGTACTAATATGAAAATATACGACTACAGTAAACATATAAAATGTTTCTGCAATTATTTAGAGGTTTTTATTTTTTTCAAAATGATTACTTACTATATAAATCTTCTAAAATTTTGTACTAACACTTTATACTATATTTTTTTTATGGTTAGGCTTAGTATAGTTTGCTCATATTAAACAGTTGTCTTAGAGTATCTTATGATCTAGTTACATATGTATGTGAACTGGATTTGATTCTATTTATTCTTTTGATTATGAAAAATATACCTAGAATCTGATATGTATTAAAATATAAATTCTTAATTTTTAAATTAATTAATTATTAACAAAGGTTTTTATGTACAGTATTGTGTTATAAATTTTAAAATATTGTCACCCACATTAGATGATTTTTCAAATCATTTTTTTATTTATTATTTCTGTATGTGAGTGTGACTCCTTGAATTCATGTGAACCAAATGCAGGAAGGAGTCTGTGTATACCAGAATAGGGCATCGGATCCTTTAGAACTGATGTTACAGATGGTTCTGAGTTTCCATGTGGATGCTAGGAACCAAACCTTGTACTTTTCAAAAATAGCAAGTGCTATTATGATTACAAAAAATTAAAATATTAAGTCTCCTAGAATCATATACACATTCAAAAACTAAGTTATGAAAACAGGATCAAAAGGAAAGAATAAATGGTGATATAGTGACATTATTTTTATATTAACATCAAGACTAAGAAGAGTTACAAAATATTACATGTATTGCAATTATACTGATTCAGTTAACTAAAATTCTCTTTCATTTTAAAGTTATTCAATATGTAGCAGAGTCATTTAGCATGGTAAATATTTAGTCATAAACTATCATAGAGTTTAGTCATTTCCTGTGCTGGACAGCTTTAGTGTCAACTTGACACACCAATTATCATAGTGTTTAGTCAGTTCCCGTGATGGATAGCTTTAGTGTCAATTTGACACACCTGGGTTGAGAGAACCTCAACTGGTGAATTACCTTCATTGCACTGGCCTGTGGCCATGTCTGTGAGGCATCTTTTTATTGCTGTATAATATGGGAGGGCCCAGCGCACTGTGGGTGGTGAATAAGAAAGCCTGTGTTGAATAAGAAAGCAGGTTGAGCAGGGGCCAGGAGAGCAAGCCAGTAAGCAGAGTTCCTCCATGGCCCGTTCTCTAGCT
Source organism: Nannospalax galili (assembly GCF_000622305.1). Lineage (NCBI taxonomy): Eukaryota > Metazoa > Chordata > Mammalia > Rodentia > Spalacidae > Nannospalax > Nannospalax galili. The sequence continues at coordinate 3,841,235 of NW_008340588.1, forward strand.
CCTGCTTCTAGGTTCCTGCCCTGAGTTCCTACCTTGGGTTCCCTGATGAACTGTGACCTGGGAGATGTAAGCTAAATAAACCCTTTACTCCTCAAGTTCGTATTGGTCAGAGTATTTTGTCACAGCAATGAAGAGACAAACAAGGACAGTTCCCCTGTGTATATTTTAAATGTCTTTTTCTTTTAACAGGACTTAGTTATGGTTTGGATATGTTCAAACAGCAGCTGTTGACAATGTTACATGGGTGTTATTGGGGGGAAGATGGGACTAATGGGGCACTAGGACTGGGGAGGGCAGTGGGAGTCCTGATGGGAGCAAAAAGAGTCAAGATGAATGAATCATGGGAGGGGTTAGGAAAACCAGAGGAAAATGAGAAGCACCTGAGACCCCATGAGAAATATGTATACAGTGTCTAAACATTACTGCATATGTATACCTGGGAGGTGCTTAGCAAGGAACACAGTGCCACACAGAAGAGACTTCCCTTTATGTGGTTGGTTCGATGGTCCAGGAGACTCCCAAAATAACATAGGCTCTTGATAAACCTATTGGTTATTGCCTAGAACAAGGAGATAAGACTCTACTGCTGAAGACACAACATACTTTGGATACAAGACTTGGAGCAATGAAGCAGGAACTAACCTGGAAACCTTCTACCTGAATTTTAGCTATCATAATACTAAATGATAATATACAAACTGTCAAGCGAGAAAAAGAATTGATGGTCCAACTTTGCTTTAAACCCTAACAACCTTAATGATTGGTACAGCAAACTACCTCTATTAGTGAAGAATTGGCACTGTTATTTGTGGTTCAATCAACAGCTACCTCATTGGACTAAGAGCTCTCTCAATAGAAGTGAACTCATGAGTGGAACTGTAAACTCAGCCAAATACACATGACAGGAGAGACCATAGATCTGAGAGAAAACCCTATTGCTTTCATTTCTCTAGACAAACGAAATTTCTTACCATATGCTAAATATGGATACTTAATTTACAGACAAGTATACTGAATACCACTCACCAAAGAAGCTTCTTTTTGCAGCAGATGGATATTATTGCAGAATTCCACAACTGCTCAGACACAGAGAATATATTTCTTGGAGAAGCCAAGTACAGATCTACCATTGAACCTCTAAACCAAGACTCATGGAACATAGTGGAACAAGGGGCAGAGAGAAGACTAATGTAACCATCAACTCTCACCAGTAAAGATGCCTTATACAACAGAGTGCAATATGCACAGAAGGCCACAACTGCCCAAGTTTTAAAAAATAAGAAACTGCAGAGTGTGTATCCTTTGACAGGACTCCTATACCGAACTTCACCTACCCATGGCTCAGGGACCATTGTGAAAGAGGGAAGGAAAGATTATAAGAGCCAGGGCTGGTTCAGGAACACAGGGAAGCAGAGGTTTTCAGGCACCTGGAAACTTGCACATGTGAACTTGTGGCAATGGTGGAACTGAGTACAAGATGCATGTCAACTCAATTAAACAAGGGCCCAGAGAGGAGGAGAGAAATTGGTGGCAGGCTGACCCTAACCTGAGAAATATTGGAGACTGTTTCTTACTGGATGAGGGAGAGTATGACTTACATAGGATCTCTAAATGCACTGACTAGACTCCAGTGGATGAATTTACACTGATGAATATCTGGATACAAATGCTTGACTGGATAGGACTTAACATGTATGGCAGAATATGTGAGGTCTGGTGTAGGAATGGGGTGCATGCATGGGGGAGGGATTCTAAATTTGACTAAAAAATGTATGAAACTACAAAAGCCAGTAAGAATTTTATTTTAATTATTTATTTAATAACCACATACTTAGAAGAAGCATTTCATTACAACAGCATTGACATAGTCAATAAAAATTTTCTGAGCTAAGATGCATCTCTTTCAAAATTGGCTATAAATTTTAAGGTTTACAGTTGAATTATTACAGTTATACAATATTGTACTCAGTAAAAACCCTATAAGACATAAAATTAAATGAGGTTTCTGCAGGGGGGTTGAGGCTGTGACCCCCGTGCAAGGATGACTGGGGATGAGTAAGTGCACCATCCACCAGCCTTTGCCGTCCCCACCACCAGGAACAATCAGATGGAACAGGGAGTCTAGTCAAGCAGGAATTCATTTATTGCAGGCATTACAGAGCTTATAAAGGCATGTGGAAATCCCCCTCCCCCCTGAGGGTGTATCTTAAGAATATCTTAACGATCATGCACTGATCATGCACTCCTCAGCAGTGAGGAAGTATCCGTCAGACTTTCAAAACAAATCAGGCTGTGCCCCGGTAACTTCCTCTCAGCGCCACCTTGGCAAGAAGGGGCCTTTAGGTCCCCATATCTCCCCCCTTTATTTTTATTTTATAAGGCCAGAATGACTTTATTTAACAGGTTACCCATCTCATAGATGGCTCCCTGAGGAGAGATGGCTATCCTTTTCCTCTAATCTTATGCATTTTTGCCTGTCTTAGGTCATGTCACCTCTGACCAAGTCTTGGCCATCACTGGACCATTCGCCTGGCCATGTGCATGCCCTGTCTTAGGGGTGCTTGTCATGGGACATCTTACCTATCCTTGGCTAAAAATGCATCATGATTAAGGGCAGCCACATGGGTAATGCCAGCCTGTGATTGTCCTAGTCTCTGCCAAACTCAGTCAAACATGGACAACCAGAAGGGGTATATTCCTGGGGGAGTCCTCAATCATGAGGAGGTGGGCCTGGGCAGTTCCAAGGGCTCACTGTCACTGAATTATCTGGTAAAGACACTTAAAGGAAAGCATTATCAAGAGAAACCAAGCAAGTCATGTTGTAGGACAAGTTGAAATACTTCTGAGACCATGTACATTTTAGCCAATTAGCCAGTTGTCTCCTTGCCTCTGTGATATAGATATTAAAAGGAAAAAGGTTGACTGGCCATGAACCCAAGGAAGTGGGTCCTTCACCTCAGATGGATATAAATAAAAAGTGGAAATTTGTCTCATGAACTATTGTCCATGGATTGTCATGCTAGTCAGTCGGATCCTGGCCTACCCATTTAAGGTGTTTCACAGGCACCCATATGGGGTTTGAATCTCCTGTAGGGTAGACACAGCCAAAGCCTCAATCCATGGTTAGCAATGGATCTGGGTCTGTCCATTGCCCCATAATGGGGTCCTTCTACCTTGCCTGTACCTCAGGTCTCTGCTCCTGTCATCCCCAATGCTTCTGAAACCAGGATTCCAACTGATTTTTTTTGAAAATTAAGAATATTAATAGTGAGTAAGGCCATACCCAACTGTTGGTGGGGGCTTATTTCCACTTTTTGTTTCTGCAATTGAATTTTTAGATTTTGATGGTTGCGTTCTACAATGGCTTGACCTTGGGGATTGTAGGGGATTCCTGTATTGTGTTGAATTCCACAAAGTGAAAAGAAATCTTATAAAGTTTTACTCACAAAACATGGTCCCTAATCAGTTTTAATTCTTTAGGGCAATCTCAACATGGGAAAGCACTGGAAAAAATGAACTTAATAACAAAAACAGGTGTGTTCCATGGACTTATAGAAGGGTAGATGTGGTCCAACCATAATTGTTCCTACACAATTTCCTTTAAAGCCTGTAGTTTTGTCTCAGGCAGTGGCCACTGCTCCACCCATACCAGCAACCCAGGGGATGACCGGATAGCCGGAACCTGAGGGGCAGTGGCCCCTAGAATTAGGGTGAACCCGATGCTCTATCTTTGGGTCCCCCCTGTAACTGATATGGCAAGACAACCCCTGAGTTGCTGACTCGAGAAGCCTATCAGACTCTTCAAGATCCCAAAGGTCATCATAAAAGGCCTTATCAGTGGTTATGCAGGCCTGTGCGTCCCCCAAAATATCTTGTGAGGTTGGCAGATAACCCTGCCACCACCCTTTAGCTCCATCTGACCCTGAAGTTGGCTAGGGCATGCCAAAGGTGCTGCTTGTTACTTTGGCTGCTTTTGGTTTCACTTCTGAGAGCCCAGCAGTGGATCAATTGAATCTCCCTTTGTTGAGCTAGGTGTTCCACATGTTCCCATGTATCCCCAGTAAAAACATGAGCCACAAGAAGCCAGGGAGCCAAATGAACAGCCTCTGCCCAAACCTTTTGAGCTGCCAGATCTGACAGATCCACCACCCTAGTTTTTAGCATATCTCTCAGCGCCTTAAGTGTCGGGTCCTCAGGCTTATTAATTGTGTTACCCATCTTTCAAGTCTCACTTACCCCAGACTTTCTATTTGCCCCCGTCCATTTCTTTTCACCTTCCTCTAGAGGCATGCTGGACACCAGTTGTGGGGGATTGGAGCCTGCAACCCCTGCACAAGGATGACTGGGGATGAGTAAGCACAAAGTTCACCAGCCCTTGCTGCCCCCAGCACCGGGAACAATCAGTCGCAAGGAGGAGTCTAGTCATGCGGGAACTCATTTTTTACAGGCTTTACAGAGCTTATAAAGGCATCTGGAAATACCCCTCCCCGCTGAGGGTGTATCTTAAGGATGATCATGCGCTGATCATGCACTCCTCAGCAGTGCGGAAGTATCTGTCAGACTTTCAAAACAAGTCAGGCAGCGCCCCAGTAACTTCCTCTCGGCTCCACCTTGGCAAGATGGGGCCTTTAGGTCCCCACAGTTTTAAGCTTTAAAAAAGATCTCCATTTCATTATTAAAATACACAGTTTCATACGGAAAAATTCATTTTAAATGCAATTGACATTAAGATGTTTATTCATGCGTTTCTAATCTCTATATCTGATTATTACTAGTCACTGTTACCTTCTGAGCTCCTTGGCATCTGAGCATGGATATAAAGTCATCAGGTAAATTTCAATGGTAATATTTTTCACATCTACTATTTATTGCAGAGCATATTTTTATGCTTTGAAGAATTATGTTTTTAATCATTTTTTAAAATTTTTAATAACTACATGATTAGAAGCATTTCACTACAGCTTTAACATATTCAGTAACACACTCCAGAGCAAGAGTACATCTCTTTCACAAGTGGGTGCAAGTTTCTATGCTCAAGTTGAATTAATGCAGTTATATATTATTGAACTCAATATAAGCCCTGTAAGACATAAAATTGGATGGGTTTTTAACCTTTCAAAAAGATCTCCATTTCATTTTAGAATACATTATTCCTTGCAGACAGACTCATTGTTTTTGCTACTAATAATGAGATGTTGGCTCTTGAATCTCTGATCTATATAATCTGATTATTACTAGTCATAATTGGTTGCACTTGGATCCTTGGCACCTGTTATGTCTATAAAGTAATCAGGTTGTTTCAATGGTATTTTTTTTATCACTTCGACTAATTAGCATGACATAAGTTTCTAAGCTTCCTCCTCAAATATAATATATTTAAAAAAAATTGTTGATTTGTGTGTGTGTGTGTGTATGTGTGTTTATATCGCACAGAACATCTGAAACCATTTTATTCAACTATACACCCACTTCCCAGGTAGCACCCTCCCATAGCCCCCCTCCCCCCCACTACAGCCCTTATACTCTGATATCCCTGCTACTGTCTGCTCTGTTGTCAGCACCCCCAGCCATTCCCCACTACTTGCCCTTCTGGTGAATCTAGTCAGCCTACCTAGAGGTCTTTGTTTTAAGAAGGTCAGCTTTTCCTCATCTAGCAGCAATCAGTTGTCAATATTCTTTAGATAAGATTGGGGTCTGCTGTTCATTTTTCCAGTTCTATTCTGGGTTACTATCTGGGAGTCCCTTGGGCCAAAAACTCAAAAGAAGGTATCTCTTATCTGGCATTGTTGCTTGTTATGTAGCCTTCAGCTATACATACGGACTCTTAAGAAATTACATTGGCCCCTTTAATCGTTGGTTATACTTTCCTTTAGGGTTAAGGCCATACAGTTGGCCCAGATAAACCAATTTATTTTTACTATTAAGGTCGTTTAAGGATCTGTTCCTCAGGGGTCACATGGGTTTGGGAGGAGCCCTGGCTCCTTTCTTTTACCAGTTCTGCCTATGTGAAGATAAGCCAAAGGTCCTACTCGACCATGGTTGGCTTCTCTTGGAAGCATGGAGGTAATGATTCCTCTGTGTTGACCCTCCCCTTGTAGACTGGATAGTGGTTCAAGTCCGTCTGATGGGGTCTCCTCAGCCTCCTTGATCAAGAGGACCGGTGACCCACCAAAATTACAGGACATTTTGAGAGATGCTCATAGTTCCCTGGAACTAGTCGACCTAGGAGATCAAGGAGCAAAAACTGTCTTTTATGTTCCTCTGACCAAATTAGTATAGGCCTCAAATTATGTCTGTTAAATATCCAAGTAGGTTAGTTCCACCAGTCTGGTACTTTTAATTACTGTGTGTCATGTAGATAAACCTTGAGCAAAGACCAATTGTTCTCAAATAAACCTTACCTAGACATATATTTATTGATCTGCTATGTATAATTTGTCAGTAGGTTGTAGAGTAATATGGTTCCTCTGGTTTTCAAAACTAGCTATGCATTATTTATCTGTCACATTGTCTCACCCCTCCAATAAGAAATTTTTTAAAAATGTGATAAAGTGGGGATTTCTTAGTTGATTAGCCAAGCCCTTGTATGGGGGAATTAAGACCCTTGAGACAATGGCATCCAGTAGCATGCAAGTGATTTGCCCTTCATATTTCTCCTATGTGCCAGCACAGTGTTCATTCCACTTAGTACAGGTATTACTCAAGAGCCAACTGAATTCAGTGACAATTTTTTGGTTTATTTTTTTTAACTTATGTGCTTGAGAGTGATTCTGTGGGTGCCTATGAGCACAGGATTGCAGGTGCTTACAGAGACCAGAAGAGGATGTTAGATCCCATGGAGGTAGTTGTGATCTGCCTGATATGGGTGCCGGGCACTGAAAGAGCTGTATCCACGCCTGACCACTTATCCACCTCTTCTGCCCCTCCAGTCTCAATCTTGTACTCCTTAGCTTCTAAATCTCAGATATATAATATTCTGTTCTTAATAAATTATTTAGTCTCATACATACTACTAAAACTTCATAAAATGATTTAAGACAGTTTAATGATATACTCATATATATCAGTAGATGTCCCATTTATCATTTGTTTTTCTCTTCTTAAATTCTAAAATTCTGGAATGATTGCTACTGTCATGCATGTTAATTATCATTATGTAAAAAAAAAGTGCTTTTCTCTATTCATCTTGTTAGATGGAAGGGAAACATGGGCACTGTGCTGGGTAGGATGTCCTACAGGCAACATAAATCATTTTCCTACTATAAAACCCTGACAGGAAACTTCAAAGCAAAATTTCAATTTCAAAGGCAAAAACTATACATGTTAACCCTAGGGTAGCAAAATGTTTTACCAAACACAGGCATGAGGTCAATTATGGTACTTTGAGCTATCTCAAAATAAAGTGACATGTGAGATCACCTAGGAAACCACATGAGCACCTTATCACTCTGAATTATCATAATGCCTTTTTGTGTTTAAATATTCTTGAGTATGCTGTTCCCACAAGGCATTAAGGCATTTTTTCCACACATCTACACTAACAAAGGTACTGAATCCTCAAAAATCCTCAACAATATCATCATATCATTTGCATTGTAGTATTGACACTCACATGAGTTCTCTGTATTAAGGAGAGAAAAAATACCCTAAAACAGAGATAGAATCCATACTGAATTGGGAGGGAAGCACATCACCTTACCTATGGTACAGCCAGCCTAAACTGATTATAAGTGCTCACTTTGATTTGCTAAACATGTTTCTGATAAACTCTCTGTCTCTTTTGGCTGAATTATTTATTTCAAGTAGAGAAGACCTGGGAGAATCCCCTTCCCTTTAGCAATCTTCATCTACTTCCCTTTATTTCTATCAGTTGTGTGCATAGAAGAATTTGTCAAATGATTCTCAATAGTTATCTGCTCTAAGATTATGAATTGCAGAGTTATTGTGAACTATGCAGTTTCACTCAACTCTATGGGTCATTTTTATGTTGCTTTTTGACCAAATTCTTCTGCACATGTCTTCATGAAGTAATGTTTGTCTTCAGAATCAATATTTTCACTATAAGTTTGAAATTTTAAAAAGCTCAGAGACAGTTCTTTAGGCACACATGCATAGAGGAAAATATTGAGTACTGCTGACTTCTCATTCACATTTCTTTTTAAGTAAGTCATAATCCATACACAAAAGAAAGGAATTAAAGTGACATTTTGCATCTGCCCACAGGAGAAGAGAATCGGGCCATGAAACTTTTTTACTCTAGGAATAGTAACCAACTATCCTGAAGGGGTTGCTCAGATCAAATGCTACTTCTGGGAAGAAGAAACCAGAAAGACTTTACATGTGGTGACAGACTGTACACGCTATATTCTAGCAATCAGTGGTCAGAGCCAATGTCCCTGCATATGACTTGCTTCTCACCTGCCCCTTCCTGAATCTGCAGCCACACATTTTAGTAGATGCATGGTAGATGGGTAAAAGCACTGATTATAAGAATTTTCAAATATGTATAGGATATTTTGAAAGTAGATTAATGGCTCCAATGACCCACATGCCTATCAGTGAGTAAGCACATCCCCGAGGTACATAAAAGGTGGTACCAGTGGTGGTGGTTGTGGGCATTTTGGAGGAAGAACGAGCTGTTACCTGAGATTCTGACAGCAGGTATCTCTTCAAGAAACCAGCCAATTTGGAAGCAGTTGCTGAGAAAACTTCAAAGATGCAGACAGTTATCCCTTCACATAGGAAGGTCCCAGGAGAAAGGCTGGCATTTACCAGAGAAAAGTAAATGAATAAAAAGTTGAACCATCACACACAGTGGTCTGACATTTTAAAGTGTGCAGAGGGCTTCAGGTAGTGTCAGCTTCTCAGGGTATGATAGAATACAAACACTGGAGTTATTAAATGTTTCAATGTGTTGACTCGAGAGCCTCAGGAGTTATAGAAGTCACTAATATCACATTATTTAGGATTTTCAATTATTTGTTTTAACATTAAAAGTAATATTACACAGCTTTCCCTTTATATTAATAAAATTAATTGAAATTAGTTAAACTTGTCTCATAGGTCAAACCTATCATTTGTTATGACATTATGTCAGTTGAAGAATATTTCCTATATCTCCTCTGTTCCTATGATCATAGATTTAAAAAGCTTTCTTTATCTATGTCTTGAAGCCACTGCTAGTGAAATTTTCTATCTGCAAAACTGGGAATCTATTCTACTTCTCACTTCAATGTAGAAAACCTTTCTGACCTCCATTACTAGTCTCCAATTTCTTATTAGGCAGGTCCATCGAGTCTAGATGTGTAGCTCACTGAATAACATAAATCTGTGTTCTTGGGTTTATTAATCATGAATTTGCCCTGGTTCATGTCTCCTTGCCTTGTTTACATCCTTGGCCACTCAAATACCTGTCTTAGTTTATAATCTGTTATTGGAAAAAAGGCCAATCTTTCCTTGTACAGAATTAAACCAAGTCAGGTACCTAATTTTTCAGGCAATTAGAGTTACTGGCATATTGTTCTCAGTCAGACTCTTACAGCCTTTGTGTATTAAGAATTTGGGAGCATGAATGGCTTCATAAAGATGTTTTACTCTTTGAATAGGTACAGTTCTATCTTTGATGTGTTAATGCTTCTGAAAGACACCTCTAAAAAGGATCTCTAACCAATTCAGTGTGCGTGATTTTTCTTCACAGAACTACTTTGTGTTCAAGGATTTTAAGGGGTTGTGAAATGTTATTTGGAGGCAGAACAGTTCTAAAGTCCCTGAACCTATTTCAGTGCTGAAAACGAAACAACAAAACAAAACAAAAACACTATATTGAGTAATATGAAAAGTAATAACATAAATGTCCTTAACTCTAAAATAATGTCTTTTTGACTGGTCATTTTACCTAAAAGCACACAAGAAACCCATAGTGCTCCTTATTCACTCCAACAAATGAATAACCAGCTTCCAACTGCTCCTCAAACTACTTTCCTTTCCTTTCTCTTTTACATTCTTTTCTTTCTCTTTAAGGGCATTATTCTTTCTCCCCTGAAAATATTTCAGATCGTTTTCATGTCATTGCTCTGTAAGTCTAAAGATAATACTGTACTCCCTCTCATGCCTTACCTCAAAGTAAAGTAAAAAAAAATAAATAACATAGAAAAAGCACCATAAAGACAGAAATGCAGACTTGCACCTTCAACAGAATTGAATCCTACCCAATACATGCACAAAGAACTAGCCATCTGCTCTTTACCAGTTTAGTAAATGTGAAACTAGAGGCATGTACAGATTACTGCTACTTCTGATTTAGTGTTTATTTCCTACACTGTGTCCTCAGTCTGGTATATTCCCTGTTCTTTTTCCTAATATCAAAGAATCTACTACAAATATTAATGTCATCCATAAACAGGTAAAAGAACGCAAGTAGCTTTTTACTTAATCCTTATAATCAATTTCATGCTTTTCCATTTACTTTTAAACAATACTTTTGAAACTTGAATTATATTTGAGGTTTACAAACTTAAGATTTATTTTACCTAAATGAAAATTCTTTTGGGGTAATTGTTTAACATATTTTCAAAAGAAGAAATTTTGGTGAGTTGTTTAGATTTTGTATTATCTCTTACTATACTGAATATGGTATTTAAAATGCTATCTAGGGCTGGAGGGATAGCACAGCTGTTAAAGGCTAAGGTTAACAACCAAAATGTTAAAATACTATCGAATATGCTCCGGACCACAATGATTGAAAAGAATATTTTGAACATAGGCATGCCAGAAGAAATTATGTTATTTAATGAACATCTCATTTTTTTCACAGCATTAATTTCTAAGTACCACATGAAATTATAAATTTCTTAAGGCAGCAGTTCTAAGATATTTTACTAGATCCCCACAATTAAACTAGGATTTTACTTATCTGTTTTACTATTACTTCTGCTCTATAAATTTGAGCCCAGGATTCCTGCTAAGAAGATTATAGTTCCTCAGTAGATTTTAACTAGCAGGAACATGTGCTAATTCTCACTGAAGTGGTGTTTCAGACTTCTGCCTTCAGTCTCCAGACCTGCCCAATACAGAAAAAAAGCCTGCCACTGCCTGTGTGTTGTGAATAGGGTCCATCTTTTTAAGCATTTGTTCCTATTTCTCCTCCTTTTGCATATATTTCCAATTCACTTTGTTGAATGAGTCACTTTACTTTGATCTTGTCCTTTATCTCTGAGTGTTATATCAGGTCACCACCACTTTTAGTCATCCATTGCTTTTTAGTCTGTATTTGTCTGGAAATTGAACTTTTCTCTTCCAAATATAGTTTAGTTCACCTACTCAAGAACCTATTCACAGATAATAGGATAGAAAAGGAACCAACCTCTATCCTCTGTTCAGGTGCAGTATTTCACATAGCCATGTAAAATGGTCAAAGTTGTTTATCCATTTATTTGGTGCTACTTCTACTGTTTAGAATGTTTGCATGAAAACAGAATGTGGGCAATGAAAGTGAGAAAGGGAACAGCAATAAGGGGCAGGATGGGTTAGTGGGGTAGAGCAGTGGTTGAGCAATAACCTCAGTGTGTAAAAACCTGAATATGCAAAAAAGTATAGTAATGAAATTCATTATTCTTCATGTTAATTTAAGAATGCATAAAATGTAAAGGTTGCAATTTAACTGAATTTAGAGATAGTCTGTGAGGAGGCAGTAAAGAATAAATTAAGTCATAATGGCGACCCTTCATCTTCTAGAATTGGTGCCCTTGTAAGTGATGTTTCATAAACTTTCTCTCTTTATATGTAGGTAATTCCTTGGTTGAAACTATTTAGTTGAATTTATTCTTTCTGATCCATAGATGAAAAATAAACAAGGGGGACTGTAGAGATGGCTCAGAGGTTAAGAGCACTGAACACTCTTGCAGAGGACCCAGGTTGGAATCCCAGCACCCACATGGAGGTTAACAATTATTTGACTGTCGTCTGACATTTCAGGGCATTTTGCAATATGGGTGCACTTACATACATTCAGGCATACCCCTCATATACGTAAAATAAAATAAATGATTAAACATTTTAAAAAATATTTTTTAAATTATTTTTATTTTATGTGTATGAATATATTGCCTGCAAGCATGTGAGTGCACCTGTGTCATGCAATGCCTCGGATGTCAGAAGAGCACTTCGTATTCCCCTGGATCTAGCATTAAGGACAGTTTATAGCCTCCATGTAGGTTCTGGGAATCGAGCCTGGGTCCTCTGCAAGGGCAGTCAGTGCTCTTAACCCCTGAGTCATCTCAGGGGTTAAAAATTTTTTAAAAAGAAAAATAGACTAGGCTAAGATATTATTGTAACTGATTTCTAAAATGTATTAAATTCTTATTGTATGATCACAATTATTCTCCTGTTTACCTCTGGAGAAATATAAAAGCTCATGCCAGAATGATATTGACAAATTTATCTCCATATAATTTGAATTTAATTTTCATAAATGACAGGAAAATGACTAACAGTATTATTTTGCTATTCAGTGCTAATTAATTCATTCTTTAATGTGTTCATGAAGGACCTAATTTTTGTTCAATATGAAAGTATATACGGGAAAGATCAAGACATAGGAAATGACTAGTAGGGGAGATTCAAGAATTGGGACTCTATCGAGTAATATGCTGACATGTTATAAGGATGTATAAAGCATAACCATGTAAGTGCATATGTTAAGCCATATTCCAGGCATTGTTGTCAGAGTTGCAATTAAAAATCGTTCACTGTCAATAAGAAAATGAGAGGGAAAGCTTCCGGAGAACTGAAAGACGTTTACAAAGTAACAGGGTGGTGGGGAGAGAAACACCATAGGTAAATGCCAGAATTGGGCAAGGAAACTTTAGATATGAAATATAAAAGGAAATAATTACAATTCCAAAACCAAATGAAGAATGATTCTCTATAGCATGTCAGGATGTCAGTAGGTAGCTTTTGAAAAGTTTTAAACAGCAGTGTTTCCAGATATAAGAACTGTACTGTTTACTGTGATGGTAGAGTGGATGGCTGATGGCATTAAATCCTGAAACACAAGCTGCATTTGAAGTTTTTATATTAAGATGGGCAAAAGTTGATTACGGCTTTATGTAGGATTGTGACAAATAAATAAGAATACTCAGGTTAATGACCATGATAGAAAACATAAGGTATTAAAAGTCGATTAGAAGGGAATAATTAATGTGTAGGCTATTGTGTCAGCTTTTCTAAGTAAAAGAAAATATAAGAGAAGGAAGGATTCTGTGTCTGCTGATGATAGCTTTATGTTCTCTAATGATATTTAACTTTTACTTAATAAGTAGTAAATTACTTAATCCTTATAATAAGTAGTTCATATATCACCTATTGTAACATTGTAGTATAAAATGAGATAGTAACAAATGCCACATAATGATAGCATGGTACAAACATAATGCATTGTTGCTAAAATTCCCTTCTGGGAGGCCCCAGAGTTCCCCGCCCCCTCCTCCCACTATCCAAAATGAGGCTTAATTTCTCCAATCTACAGTTTGTGGAAAGTAAAGAATTTATTGGGCTGCCACATAGATCAATTAGTGAGGGAATTACTACAACATTATGAACACCCACAAGCTTCCTTCCTACATTGAGGCCAGGACCCTGTGACTACTGGTGATGGCCCAAGATGTTGAAGGCCATCCCCTCCTCTCTGGCTTCCCCCATCCCTGTCATTAGTCCCTCCCCTATGTACCACACAGGCCAGCTGATTGGATGGAAGGCATGACTTTGTCTCTCTGCCCCTCCCCTCCAAAAGTGTGTTCATAGTCAAGGTCATTTGTGTCAATCAAAGCAAGCAGATGAAAGTAAGCTTAAGAAGAAGGCATCCTATCCACAGCTTGTCAGTCTAGCTTGGTAGGCAGAGGACAAGTCCATACAACATGCATGTACTTCAGTGACATCACATTGTCTATTTTGGAAAGACGCTCGTAGTATTATCACAATAAATTGTCTAATGGTGAATATCCACAATTTGTCCACAGTGGAAATTGATACAAGACTATACTGAGAAACTTTCTTCCATAAAGTCTTCATTGGGAAATCCTGTTTATCATTTCTTGATAAGAGAAGAGTAATGCTGCCTTTCAATATCCTACATGGAAAAAATAAACTGCATATATAATTAAGGTTAAGGAACTTTGAGGTGAAGAATCTACTCTGCATTATTTCAGTGAACCAAATTACAGGAGGCTAGTAGGACAGAGTGATGTGAGAAGAAACGAAAGGTCAGGCACATAGGGTGTCTTTGTCATTGAGACTCAGGAAGAGTCACAGTGTGTATAACTCAATTTTCCTGTAGAACTTAGAACAGCTTGAAAATAGATGGCCCTCTAAAGCCTCCAGTAATAGACAGCCCTATAAATACCTGTGCTCAGGGGACATATATCAGGACTTTGACTTACAAAACTACAAGTAAGAAGATGTTAAATTCATGTTTAAACTGCCAATTGTTAGTAATTTGTTACATCAGCAATAAAATAGTATAGTAAATTTGCATAACGAAAGAAGATGCTGAAGCAAAACAAAAAATAAAGAGGAGAAAGGAAGGAAAGTGTTAGAACAAAGGGAGATAGAAGCAGAGGGGTTGAATAGGGAGTGGGCAGAAACTGGAAGGATTCTGTGAACCAAGAGAGACATGGCAATAAAAAAACAAACAAAACACAAATGAGAAAAAACAACTGAAAAACCAGGACAACAAAATGAAACTCACAAAAACTCAACATCAAAATGCACAGTGATTTCCTTATACAGCGTGAGCATGGTTTTTAATAATTCTTATAAAGTCTCAGTAAGAAGTGAGTAGCTTAACATAGAAAATGTTCTGAATTAGTAAATAACCTAACTCATTGCAGGCAGACTAGTGATTAAACTCCTATGATCTTAGGATATTGCTAGTCTGAGTCAGAATGAAATAAAAATCATGCTACTGGAAACTAAGGAAAAACAAGCTAATACATGGTGATAGAATGCTTAGTACAATTGTTCCCTGCTTTATGTGGGCAATAGGTATTGCAAGAGATGAATGTGTACTTATTTCAAGAAAATTCTAAGGAAATTATTGATAGTGTAGTCTGTTTTTTTCTTGCTGTTTAACTAAAATGTGATTTGAAAGAGATACATTGCTGTTCAAGAACGAATTGTTGAAACGGAGCAATGCTAGCTGATTTGGAAATTATCTGCTCAACCAGGTTGGAAAATACAGTAAAGTAAAAGAAGAACTGACTAAAATATGCTCTAAGGAGAAAACCAAGTCTGGGGTTGTTAGCTGCAAACTTTGCAACAGCTACAGAAAAATGAAAGTAACAGGGACCAATTACACACATAACTTTTGAAGGATGTGAATATGTGGGTCAGATCCTCTCAAAGGACATCATGCAGAAAGTTTGAGGACCCTGTCCTTTCATTTTCCCTTCTACCTCCTCAGGGCTTTTCCTTCACTGTGGTTTTGTAAACTTACTGGTTTGTATTAGTTACTTTTCTTTTGCTGTGATAAAACACCATGACCAATTCAACCAAGTGTGGCAAGGCTGTGAAGTTTCAAAGCCACTTCTAAAGAAAGGCTTCCTCCGTGAAGGTCACACAGCTCTTAAATGTCTGCAAACATTGACACCAAGTGGGGTCAAGTAGTAAAATACTTAGAACCTATAAAGAAGTATTTCTTATTCAAATCACCACAGGTTTTTTTTTTTTTTTTTTTTTAAAAAAAAAAAAAAACATTCAAATTTGTGACTTAAACTAACACTTGGGCTGGAGAGATGGCTCAGTGGTTAAGAACACTGGTTGTTCTTACAGAAGACCAGGATTTGAATTCCATCACCCACATACCAGATAACAACTGTCTGCAACTCTAGTCCCAGGGGATCTGACAACTCTTCTGACCTCCATGAGCATTGCATGACACAAGTGCACTTACCTATATGCAGGCAATACACGCACACACATAAAATAAAAATAATAAATAAAAATATTTAAAAATTACAAAAAACCGCTAGCATATTAGAAGTAATTTTCTGTATACCTGCATTCTGAGCTCTCATTTTAATGATAAAATATTTACTGACCATTCCCATTTGAATTCTTAAAATACCTTTTGAGGCACATTATGTCTTTATTCTTTCATAACCCCAAGTCAACATTCAGAAAAATTACCGTAAACCAAAAACTGCTTAAACAGCTCTCAGATAGTGTCCAGGTTTCCTTTGATGATTTTCCTCACTCCTGATACTCTGAAGTAAAGAATAAAGTAAAACATACTAGGTTTTACTTTTTCTTAACATGAAAATATTCAAATACAGACTGCTTATAGTCACAAAAATTTCATTTAAAGTTCAATTATGACTTAGACTTGATTTGATTGTGTGTGTGTGTGTGTGTGTGTGTGTGTATGCTTCTGTCTGTCTGTGTCTGCATATATGCAGGCATGTGTATAGGTCCCCATGAAGGCTAGAGGAAGGCATGGGATCCCCTAGACATGGAGTTATTGTCAATTGTAAGATGCTCAATATGGAATAACTTGGATCCTCTGTAAGAACAGTATGTGCTCTTAATCACTAAGCTATCTCTTCAGCCTCTATTCCTGATTTTTGATAGATTTTTAAAATGCCAACATGAATTGAAGAAATACACTCAGAGCACAATAATAAGACATGTTACTATTTCTCAGTATAAAGTCAGTCCTGTATCAGGTTTCATCATGAATGTGTATATTGGATTAACTTGTGTTTTCTCTTGCTGATGCTTTGACTCATGTGAATGTGTGTGTGTGTGTGTGTGTGTGTGTATGTGTGTGCCTGTGTATGTCTGTGAAATATTTTGCCCTTTTAGATGTATCCTAACTTGAGTGCCTTTGTACAATTCATCATTCACAATGCCAAACGGAAATAATATTTTAGCTGATTCTTTCAGTAAAGATTTGACTTTAGTTGTTTTATATAGAATATCTGAAGACCTGATATTTCATAACCTCATGTACTGCCTTTTTAAACCACGATATATGAGAAATATTTTGGTTTCTAGACATACTAGGAAGGAAATCTACCCTGCTCTATCAGTTTAAAATTGTTATTGGAAACATATTTTCTCATTGTAGACTCTACTAGAAGTCCTTGGTCTTAGTGTTTAAGGACAAAAGTTGCAAAAAAAAATTATTGAAGACAATATCGCTAAGTAAACAATATACCAAATCTATATTTGCATATTCAATGCTATGTGAATATAAAGCTTCATTATTAATAGCATAAGAAATGAAAATTGCTGTTTCTTCTTATTGTATTTTTTTACTTAGGCTATGCAAATTGAAATTGCTTGCTTTATACTATGTTTTGCAAATGTCAAAGCACATGAATAAGATACATTTAAGATACTTATGCTATGATTAGCGGTAACAGGTAATTTATGAGTCTAACCACCATAGCCATCTTTGCAGCAACTCTTCCCACATTTCAGAAGTTTCTTTGTGCAACTCTGTTTTCCAGCCCAAAATACCAATCCCTGTCTAGTGCAGTTCTCTTTGCAAGATAATCTTTTGCTAAGTGTTCTTTTCCTTCTCTCTCTCTCTCTCTCTCTCTCTCTCTCTCTATATATATATATATATATATATATATATGTAATCAAAAACATGGTTGGTAAATTTAAATTCTCCAGTATGGCAGATTTAGAGTCTCTATTTCCTTCTTAACATGAGTAAGATTTCACATATTCAAGTATGTAAATGAAGATAACACTACAGGAATTGGATGGCAAAAGAATATTTATAGCTAGTAAATCTAAACATAACGATATCCAGACACTGTTTTTAACTAGGCAAAGTCAAGTGCAAGCCTTATAAGATACATCTTTTCCAAATATTGGATTAGATTTTAGTATCTGTAGAAATTTTGGCATTTCAAATAATTAATGGAAGTAAACTTGCCTTTGCTCTCTTTTTCAGGAGTCAGTTGTTGTCCAACAAAATGTCTGATGTCAGTGATTCCTCAGGGTCTTCAATGAAAGAAGAAAGGCAATGACAAGGGAAGCTGCAGGAGGTGACCACAGCTCCAGTTCACAGAAGGGGAACACAACTCTGGCTCACAGGAGGGGATCAGAGGCTGTAGGTGGAGCAGAGTATTGTATGGAGATCTTGATGAGGGCAAAAGTTTCATTCTTCTGTGTAGGACTAAATTCTCCACAGACAGCTTCCCTGAAACCCAGGTTCCACATGGCAGAGGCTTTGCCTCCTATGTTGGGGACAAAAGGGGACTCTGTTATCAGCAGATTCTGGTGTTGGGAGGACTGATTCTCTGGAATAGCCCTTACAACTTCCCTGAGGCCCAGCTGTGTCCTCACTCCACATGTGGTCCTGTGTATTCAGATCTTGATGTTGGACCTCTCCCATTATCAGGCACAAGGGGTTTATCATTATTTTCCACTACATTTCCACAGCCCCAGTATTTCTTTACTTAAGCCCTAACTGAACTTCTAGGGATGGAAAAAAAAAAGTATAAGAAATTAGAAAAATAGAAATTGAAAGTACAGCAATAAACAAAACTGATATAATTCTCAAACTAAAAAAAAATGTAGTCAGATCTCAGAATACAAATCCAAAATTATATATGTCAATGTAATTTTTAATATTGTTTACTAACAATACTGTACTACCACACTTCAACAATACTTGAAATAAGCCAAGCACAGGAAGATAAGCATCCCATGATCTGATGCATATGTGAGCTAGAAACATGCAGATTTCATAGAAATTGAGAATAGAATGGTGCTTACCACAAGCACTAGACAGTGTTGGGAATGGATAGGGAGAGTTTGATCAATGGGTGAGATGAAGTAGGAAGAAATATTGAACTGTTGCACAGTAAGATGGCTTATACAATGACAACGAACTGTATATTTTTATCATTTAACATATCTAATTTGAATAAAATAAAATAAAGTTACATGGAAAAATTCTTGGAAAAAGTGAGCCATGTATAAGAGTTTGCATTTTCAGAGGATGGTAGTATTAATGTTTGTGGTAACTCATGGTATATATTAGAATATATAACATTATCCCTTTAAATTAACTTGAATATTATTGAAATGAAGACAGTATTCAGATAAAATAAATGGATTAAACCCAGATCATCAGCCTCACAAGCACATGAACACACACAGAAAGATATACCAGTTTCTTCAGCTTTTTGCCAAGTCCCCAAAGTTAGAAGAAAGGACCAAAGCTTCCATGTAAGTGCTGTGGTGTAAAGTTACTGAGGTTCTTATTTGGCACAACCTGTAACACTATGCAGGGGGCAGGGTTAGGTGGTAGTGTCAGTGTACATTGAGAGAAGAGTCAGGAAGACTTGTAAAGCTATATTCTCAGATTGAGGCTCCAACCACTGGCTGAAATTGAAGGATAACAAGAGCAAGTAAAGGTACTTCAGCAGTTTAGAATGCTTCCTTCTTTTCTAGAAAACCCAAGTTCAGGTCCCAGTATCCATGCTGGGTGGCTTTCAACTGCTTATAACTCCAGCTCCATGGTATCAGACCCTTTCTTCTGGCCTCCACAGGCACCCATGCAGTGGTGTCACATGCACACAAAGACACGCATGCGTACATATTAAAAAAATAAAAAGAACGTCCTGTTCATTTGTTCCTCACTACTAGTAAAATGTGTACTTCATGGGGAACTACAGATAAAAGTTTTCTAAGGACCAGTGTAAAGTGAAAACTCTAAGACAAGTAGGAAGCTCAAAGTAAAATGGGAATCAACTTCAGTCTCTTTCTCAAGAGATTATTTTAAAATCTCATATTAAAGAACATGTAGAAGGAGAGGCACACACAGACACACACACACACACACACACACACACACACACACACACACACAGATACTCGGTATAATTAGTATATTATTGGCCATAATGTAGTATTCTAGGCTGGAAAACCTGATAAATTCAAGACATAATCTGTCAATGGATTGAAAAGCACACATAGTAAAGATGCCATTGTTTACCACATTGATGCACAGTGTTTTGATACTTAACAATCAACATCTCAGCAGGATTGTGTCATAATAGCCTTATTCAACACCTTATATGAAAGACAATGTACCAAGAGTGTACACATAATCTAGAAAAAAATAAAGTAGGTAAAATAATAATGCATAACTTTAGACCTTACTATAGTGTTGCAGTAAGGAAAACAGTGGTAAAATCAACAAATAAACCCAGAGTAAAATATAAAGAAGTACTTGATTCCATTAGTTTATTTTTTGAATTTCAGTCATATTAAGATACATGAGAAATGTGCTCAAAATTTATGATTAGAGGTCCCAGATATTATGACCAGGTGCCTAATTTAGGTTCCAGGGTACTCACTTTGGTAAATCGTCATAGCAACTGAGGTTGTCTTTCTTTCAATGCCCACGGCTTTGGTTGAGTATCACTCTCTGATCATCTTCACTGAGAGTAGCTTTGTGTTACAGTCAAAGAGACCTTAATATTTAACTACTTAAATTCTATATTAACAATCAACATAAACTTTCCCAATGTTATACCTAGATATAGAATATTCTACCTGAAATTTGTGTTAATATGAAATATTTAAAATTATTTATGAACTTGTAAAGTTCATACAAAGTATATAAAGTTACTTAATGACTAAATAACTTGTATATGCTTGTTTTAGTCTTTCCAATACATATGCAATGAGCAACTCCCAAAGAATCTGTTTCTTAGACTATTAATCAAGTTTAAAGTAAACAAATAGCTTTTTGATTTGGAATAATATGAGTACGTTTGGCTTATTTTTTTTAAACTATTTTACTTTCTTATTTTTAAGTTATGTGTATGTGTATATTGCCTGCATGTAGGTAAGGGCACCCATGTCATGCAGTGCCCGTGGAGGACAGAAGAGGCTGTTGGATCCCCTGGAGCTGGAGTTACGGACAGTTGTTAGCTGCCATGTGGGTACTGGGGTATGAACCTGGGTCTTCTGCAAGAACAATCAGTGTTCTTAACCACTGAGCCATCTCTTCAGCCCCATTTGGCTTATTTTTAAATGTGAATATTATGTATGCATATATATGTAGATAGATGGATGGATAGAGAGATGATAGAAGATAGATAGATGATAGATAGATAGATAGATGATAGATAGAGAGAGAGAGAGAGAGAGATAGATAGATAGATAGATAGATAGATAGATAGATAGATAGATAGATAGATGATAGGTAGATATCAACATGATAGAAGGAAACTGGGGCATTAAAATCTCAGGAGATTCATTTATTTTGTAGTTAAATTTTAAATTTTAGTTAATATCATGTTGTTATTTTTAAGTTAATTTTAATTATAGCCTTATGCTTACTGGTAACTTGAAAAATGGTAATTTAAATTCATTTGTACATAATATATAAAACATAAATTACACCTCTTTAAAGTACCATATTCCATTTCAATGTAGTTATATTTCATGTTAAGATTATTTTATGTAATGATAATGTGCTGTAGGTGTCAAATCCTAAGATGAACTTTAAGTGATATCCTCATGAGTATATTTATTCTAGCAAGCATATTTAAGGGTTAAGTGTATTTCTTAGACAATGTTAGTGTGAGTGTGTGTGTGTGTGTGTGTGTGTGTCTGTATGTGTGTTTACACATGTACCTATAGAAATCATTGGAAATTTGTGTAGTCAGTTCTCTCATTCTCCATTTATGTTGGCCTTAGGGATTATTTTTAAGTGACCAGGATTGTGCTGCAAATTCTTTTACCCACTGAACTGAATCGTCTCTAATGGCCAAGTCAAAATGCATTTGGACATTTGTTGTCTTCCTTCTCTCAGAGTCATTGTTAATATGCATTTATTTTCCTTACAAGCATGCAGAGCACTAAGTTAATAAAATTATAGTGATTAAAGCAATGCAGGATTTTCTATTTCCTTAATTATTACACTATGCCAAGTTGTTGATACATTTGGAAATGAATATATGTTCCATTATTTTTTTAACAAATCAAAATATATGCTCACTAAATAATCATGTTTGCAAAGTATAAAGTACTTTAAAGCAGTTATGATGACAATTCAAACTGAATTCATATTTCCCTTAATTTTTATTCTTATAACAAACATATTTTAATTAAATAAATGTAGTAGATGAAGTTTTTTCTATATTCATAACATCAAAGAAATACCTACCTCTAATATCTCTTTCTATTACCACATTCCAGTCTAGTCTGAAGTAATCACTGCACTGATCTTCAGTCTTAGAAAACAGACTGTTATCTTAGGATCAGTTAATTAGCTGTCATTGCACTGTTGCACATAAAATGCATTTTTTAACAGAAACTCCACTGCTAGGACGACATAAAACTTTTAATTACTTTGCTTCTGGAAGTCTAGTGAAATATCAATTTAAAGAAACGATAAATTAAGAAAAAAATATTTAAGTATATAGTTCAAATGATGTATTTTGATATGAAACAAAGTTAAATGTAGACTACTACATGGGTAGCAACAAGACAAAATTAACATCTTTTCTTTGTATGTTGTTCTTCTGTTGATTGACTTGAGCAAAGAATGTGAACTTCCATAATTTTTCATAGGAAATGCCCAAATAAAATAACACAAAGTAGTATGTGAATGAATACACAAGGTACATTGGAAATTATGCACTGCAATAAAAATAAAATAAATCCACAGTAGATATGCAATTTTCATGTATTTGGTTTGAGATAGTATTTACTCAGCTAGATAGTATTAATTAATAATTAATCAGTAATTAATAAATACTAGATACTATTCATGTCCTCTACTAGAACTTGAAAAATAAAAATGTATTATGAAATCTTAGGCTACTTATGTTCTGGTAATCTTCAGCTTGACTGTGGAGAAGGGCCAGTTGCAAACACTAATTCTCTAAAAAGAAAAACACCACAAAGGGAAAAAGTATGATGTGTTATTCATTTGTATGCACAGATATTTTTTTTTTTCTCATCAGAATGTTATTAACTCTCCCTTGGTAAAATTAATTTAAGTATGTTCACATAGCAACTAATATCTATGATAAATATTTAGTCAATGATATATACCTGAATAGAATTTACGGTCTGGTAAAAATAAGTACAAGAAATATTGATATATTTGTGTGACTTCTATACTTCTAATATTTAAGTTTACATTCACGCAATGAAGCAGAGTCTTCCAGACAGCTAGTCGCTTATTCATATGGGCATACAACAATGGTGACAGAATGCACAAGTCCTATACAAGACAGAATCCCAGTATAGACATGGGGAAGATGGTTAAGGAACCCCAACCAAATCTAAGGAACTTAAAAAAAGAAATAGTGAGCTTCTGCATAGTCATAAACAGTTCTTAATCTAACCCAGACCCCCCTCCCCTTTTCATACTTTTCTCTGTTCCCCCATTGGACCCCATGCACTCTGCCATACATGGTAAGTCCTATTAGGTCAAGCATTTGCACCTATATGTCATCAGTGCAAATTTGTCCACAGGAGTCCAGTCAGCCTATCCAGAGATCGTGTGGAAAGCATACTCTCCTCCACCCAGTAGCATCCCACAACTCTCAGTCTAAGGCAGGCCTGCCACCCAGTCCTCTCCTCTCCTCTGGTCCTTGTTTAGTTGAGTTGGTATTGGTCTTAGGCTAGATGCCAACATTGCCACAAGTTCACATGTGCAAATTTTCAGTGGCCTGAAAGCCTCTGCTTCCCTGTGTTCATGAACCAGCCTTGGTTCTTACAATCTTTCTGCCCCCTCTCCTTGAATGGCACCTGAGCTGTGGGTGGGTGAGATTCCATATTGGAGTCATATCTTACACCCTGCAATCTAGTCTTCTTTAAAGCTTGGGCAGTTATGGCCTTCCATGTGCATTTCACTCTGTTGTATAAGGACCTTTACTGGTGAGAGTTGAGAGATACATTAGTTTTCTCACTACCCCTTGTTCTGCTATGTTCCATGAGCCCTAATTGTAGAGTCCAACTGTAGATAATGTCTCTCTGGTGTATATTCTCTGTGTCTGACCAGTTGGCAGTTCTGCTGTAGCCTCCATCTGTTTCAAAAAGAGGCTTACTTGATGAGTGGTGTATGGTATGTGTGTCTATAAATATAAGGATCAATATTTAGCATATAGTAAGAAATTTCATTTGTCTAGAGATATTCTGAAAGAGATAGGGTTTTCTCTATGACCTTTCCTGCCATGTGTACTTGACTGAGTTTACAGTGCCACCCATGAGTTCCCTCCCACCCAGGGGGTTTCAATTCCAATTAGATAGCTGTTGATTTTCTCTTAGATAACAGTGCTACTACTGCACCAATATAGATAGTTTGCCATGTCAGTCCTTATGGTTAGGTTTTAGGGTTGGGTTGGACCATTGATTGTTTTTCTCCCTTTGCATTCATCATCTAGCATCATGATAGCCAGCCAAACTTCAGTTAGAAGGTTTCTAGGTCAGTTCCTATTCCATTGCTTCAAGTCCTGTATCTGAAATATGTCTTGTCTTCAACAATAGGATCACATCGATTAGTCCTGGGAGACAACCAAGAGATTTGGCAATAGCCTGTGCTATCCCAGGAGTCTCCTTGATCACTCCCACCAACCTCTCAAAGGGAGATCTTCTATGTCTGGCACTGAGCCACTTGCCAAGAAGCTCCCAGGTATGTGCACACAGCAATGTCCAGACACTATATGTGCATTTTCCATGGTTCCAAAAGCACCACATCCCTCTCTTGGTTTCCAAAGTCAACAGCCTTATGCCTCTCCACTCTCCTTCCTCCTACTTTGTCCCCTTCTCCTTATTCTCAGTGCCCCCCATTATCCACCCTAGTCCCAATAACACTTGCTTCCCACTACCTCCCTCTCCTGACTTACCTCCCCTCCACAGTGTGGCCCCTTGTGTATCTCTCCCTCCTCCCTTCCCTGTCAAAGAATCCCATTTTCTCCACCTCCCCCCTGGTAACATCTATTCCCTACTATCCCCCTCACAGGTTCTTTCTTTTCCTTTACCTCCATGTATCTGTGTATCCTTTCTAATTTCATGACTCCTGGCATTACATCAGACATTCTCCAGGTGAGAACATATATTTATTTACTTAATTATTTCTTTGTGGTAAGAATTTTAAAGAATTTTTTTGAGAAATTTCATACAGTGTATTTTGAACATATTCAGATGCCCTTACTAATATCTACCCCCAGTTACTGCCACCTACCTTATGTAACATCTTCTACTTTATTTTTTATTAAGACATAGTCTAATTTGTGTCTCTAAATGCCGTTCTATGTGTGTCCATCTGCTGGAGGCTTGCCAGTCTACCTGGGATCACATCTTTAAATAAACCTGGCTCTTCCTCACCCAGGAGTTATCATTTGCCAGTAGTTCCTCAGCTAGGGTTGCGGCTCTTATCTACCTCCATCTCTGCATGCTGAGATTTTGTCTGGCATTCATTAACTTAGGTTTTGTGCATGTTGTCACAATTACTGTAACTTCATAAGAATAACGATCCTGTTGCCTGGAATATACTGCTTCCTTGTCATTCACTATCACTGGCTTGTGTAGTCTTTCTGTCCGTCTTCCTCACTGATCCCTGAGTCTTTGGAGGAGAGGTTGTGATATAGGTGTCCCATTCAGGGCTTATCATTCTCAGTCTCCTATCCTCCATACACTGACCAGTTCTGAGTCTCTATGTTATTACTGGAGATAAATTCATATTCTTGTGCATGCTAAGTACACATTCTACCAAATTCTCTCTATATTATCTATATAATATATAGATATATCACCACCTTCCAGATAAAAGTATTTAAGTGAAAAACTTAAAAGAACTTTTTAAGAGTATAGAGACCATACAGACCATAGTTCCAGCACTTTTTTCCCTCATATTCTCTTTGTGCTGAAAAAAAAATCTTATATCTATTTTGATTTGTGTTTATTTCAAATTATTTAATTACTTTACAATACAATATAACAGGAATAGCTGATGTTATTAAAACATTAAAAAAATAAACATTAAAAAATATTTTGCTATCGCATAAAATATACATAATTACATAATGAAATACATTTAAAATTGTGATTATGCTGATTTCTATGCTTTTTATCGTCCTTTGTTTTTATTACATTTATTTATTTACCATTTATTTATTTATTATTTGTATGTGTGGCATGCATATGTGTGTGTAAGTTACATTTGCCATTGTTGTAGGCAATTGTCCTCTGCCTGGCAAGCTAGACTGGCAAGTTGTGGACAGATGCCTTCTTCTCACACTTCTTCACCCACTTGCTTCAATTGCCACAAATAAACTTGACTATGGATGCTCTTCAGGAGGGGTGGGGCAGAGAGATTCAGTCATGCCTTCCTTCCAACCGGCTGGCCTGAGTGGTACATAGGGAAGGGACTAAGGCTAAGAACATGGGAAGCCAAGGAGAGAAGGTGGCCTTTGCCATTTTGAGTACCTGCCATAAGGTTGCAGGGTCCTGGTGGAAAGGTAGAAGAAAGTCCTGGTGTACCCACAGCTTTGTAAATGACCTCCACTACCACCCCTTTCTCTGTCAGTAAGCCCAATAAATTTGCTCGAATTTTCCAAAATGTGGTTTCAGAAAATTCATACCTCTGTTTATTATAATGATGGTGGAAGGCACACCTCCCAGAAGCAATTTTTAGCAGCAGCCAAGTGCATGAGGAAATGAGAGAAGAACTTGCAATAACATGTTTTATCATTTCACCCTACAGGTCCAGGCATGGAACTTGGGGCATCAGGTTTGACAGCAAGTGACTTGTTCTTTTTATAAAGGTATGTATGTGCACAATTACCTATATATGTATAAATATGTGTACAGTATATTCCCATAAGAATGAATGTGGTGCATTTTTTAAATCACTACCCTCACAACATTCTTTTTTTATTGGATGCTAACATGTTGCACTTTTGTATTAATTATGATGATTTCAGTCACTAAAAGTTACATTATTATTAGCCTTTTGTCTTGAATTTTCTATACTGGATCTAACCTATAGGCAACATGATGACATAAGGAATGGGATTCTTCTTATTATCAGTTTGTTTCCTCAGTTTATAGCTAATTCATTGATTTTCATTCATTTTCTTTGTAAGACTGCTTATGAACAAAGATAATTATAACTAGTGGCAATTTTAACTCATCATGAATAAATTAGTATCGTTTCCTGTTGATATCCAGTTATGAAAAAGAAATCACATTCTGTGTCTCTTTCTCTGGACTTCCTTATATAAATTACTTTCTCTTTATATCTCAGGTTGATATGAATGTATTTACTTCTCAAGTTCATTTAGTAGTGTTGTGGTTAGAATGTGTAATGTTCTCAGTGAGCTCATGTGTTTGAACATGTGGTCCCCTGCTGGGGAAGCCTTGTGGGACGTAGGTCAATGGGGCAGTCCATGAGGCTTTTTATCCTGTCCCCACTTCCTGTTCTTTCTCTTTCTGGCTTTCCAGTGCCATGTGAGGGTCAGCCTGAAGGTCAAGGTGCAATGCCTTTTTTGCCATAATGGCCTATATGACCACTGGAACTCTAAGCCAAGATAAATCCTTTGTCCCTTAAATTACTTTTTTCAGCATATGTTATCACAAGAACAGGAATGAAACTAATAGAAGTACATATCATTCCTTAAGTGCCAGACTTTATTGTTTTAGTTGAAATATGAAAAATGGAAGAAAAAGAGTTTCAAGGGGCTTATACAGGCAAAATGAAATGATGTAAAAAGTCATATAATCAGGCCTCTCTCCTACCCGCAGGCCTCAATCTGCGGTAAACCCATGAGGCCCTCCCTGCCTTGACTCCCCCAGCCTCATTCACCCCACCATCTCCCCTGTGTTCTCTCCTCCTAGTTTGAGCCCTGACCCACTACTTGTCTTGGGGTCCTGGAGAACCAATACTGCTTCCTGATCCTTTTCATCCAGACTAACGTAGTGCCTTCTCTGGGCACCAGGAGCACTGCTTCTGGGCCTGGGGGCTGAACTTTCCTTTTCCTGATCCTTTGCATCCAGACCAACCCAGCTCCTCAGTGTAGTCCCCAAGAGTCCTTGGGGCCTCTTCCCACCCCATCTGCCTTAGAATCTCTGGATGGCATGGCCACCAGCTGTCCTAGACTAGCATCTTTCTTGGGCCAGGCTCCCAGGCCAGTACAACCCCTAAAATCCTGAGGCCAAAATCATTCCTGGAGGGATCCAGACCTTAGGAGAAAGCCTGAAAACATCTGACCCTCATCTGAATTGGCCTCTGTGGGAACTCCTCAAGACAAAAGCAAACCAGCCATTCCAATATAAAATCAAAAGAGAGAACCTGAAGCTTAGATGAACCAGCTTTTTATGTCCAAAAAGTAAACCATAAAGAAAAATAAAGTTCACAAAAAGAAGCAGACCTAAAATCGAAGGCCTGAGTCTCACACAAGAATCAGAAACTACAAAAGAAATTCACAAGTCAAAATCACAGAGAAAAAATGGCAACATGAAAAACAAAATAACATATCCCCAACAAATACCAATAGTCCTCTAGAGAAGTACAATGAGAACCCCCTAGAGATGATGCAGGACATGGAATTCAAAAGAACAGTTATAAATATGATCAAAGAATTCCATGAATTTAAAGAAGATACAAACAAACAAATCAATGAACTAAAAGAAGATAGGGATAAACTTCTGACTGAATTCACAAAAGAGTTAGAAATATTGAAGAAAACTCAGGATGAAATGAAGAAGGACATGAAACACTCAATAAGCCAATTAGAAATGATGGGAGAAAGCCTCACCAATAGAGTGAATGAAATGGAAAACAGAATATAAAGAGTGGATGCTAAAGTTGACAAATTAGACTGCTCAAGCAAAGAATATGAAATTTAGGATGCCATGAAAAGTCTAAAATGACACCGCAAAAAGACCAAACTTATGAATCATAGGCATACAGGAAGGAGAAGAATCCCAAGATAATGGCATGGACCAGATCCTCAACAAGATTGTGGAAGAAAATTTTCCAAAAATAAAGAAAGACATGCCCATACAAATACAAGAAGCATATAGAACACCAAACAGATATGACCAGAAAAGAAACTCTCCATGGCACATCATAGTAAAAACATTACACATACAAAACAGACAATTCTGAAAGCTGCAAAAGAGAAACAACAAGTCACATATAAAGGAAAACCCATTAGGATTACAGCTGACTTTTCAGTGCAAACTATGAAAGCCAGAAGAGCCTGGACCAAAGTATTTCCAGTTTTAAAAGAACATAGATGCCAACCCAGATTACTACACCCAGACAAAATGTCTATTATACTCGAGGGGAAAGAAAAATATCTTCCATGACCTAAATAGGCTGAAGGAATTCATATCCACAAAACCAGCCCTTCAGAGAGTTCTGGAAGCAATACAAAGAGCTGAAGAAATGAATGACTATACCCAAGGGAATTCAGAAAGAAATCCAATGAAGGTATAACTGTGGAAAAGTACAGCTATATCAAGAATGTGAACAGAAAAAAAAAAATGACAGGATTCAATACCCATTAATAACTTTAAATATTAATGGACTGAACTTCCCAGTCAAAAGACACAGACTATGTGAATGGATTAAGAAACAAAACACATCTTTTTGATGTCCGGAAGAAACTCATCTCACTTTCAAGGACAGACACTATCTCAAAGGGAAAGGATAGAGAAAAATATACCAAGCAAATGGCACTAAGAAAAATCAGGTGTAGCAATTCTAATATCTGACAAAATAGACTTTAAACTAAAAATAATCAGAAGAGATAAAGAGGACCACTTCATTCTGATCAAAGGAACAAAAATCAAGAAGATATTACAATCATGAACAATACCATATATTAAATGGACTTAACAGACATCTACCAAGTATTCCACCCAAGCACCAAAGGGCATACTTTCTACTCAGCACCCCATGGAACCTTCTCCAAAATCGACCATATACTGGGGCACTAAACAAACCTCAACAAATAAAAAAGATTGAAATAACTCCACACATTCTATCAGACCACAATGCAATAAAGTTACAGTCAACACTCAAAGAAGCCCTAATCAGCACATGAGCATATGGAGATTAAACAACACACTCCTGAATGATGAATAAGTCAAAAGAGAAATTAAGTAACAAAGAAAAGTATTTCTGGAATTAAATGAAAAGGACAGTACAACATGATAAAATTTATGGGACATGCTGAAAGTGGTCCTTAGCGGGGAAGTTCATAGCTCTAAGTGCCTACATCAAAAAATCAGAAAGAATACAAGTAAATGACTTAACATTGCAACTCATCAGACTTGAAAAGCAACAGTAAATGAAATCCAAACCCAGCAGACAAGAAGAAATAACAAAAATCAGGGAAGAAATCAATGAAATTGAAACAAAGAAAACAATACAAAGAATCAACAATTCCAAGAGAATGAAATTGAATCAAAGAAAACAATACAAAGAATTAACAAATCCAAGAGCTGGTTCTTTGAAAAGATAAACAAGATTGACAGACTGCTAGCCCAGTTAACCAAAAGATAGAAAGAGCACCTCCAGATCAAGAAAATAGTGATGAAAGGGGACACACACAACAGACACCAGAAAGATACAGAACATTATAAGGGAATACTTTAAAAACCTATATGCTATTAAATTTGAAAACCTAAAAGGAATTGATGTGTATCTAGAATCATGGGAATCCCCAAAATTGAACCAAGAAGAGATCAACAGCTTTAATAGACCCATAACACACAAAAAAATTGAAACAGTAATACAAAACTTCCCAACTAAAAACGTCCAGTACCAGATGGATTTACAGCAGAATTCTATTAGACATTTAAAGAAGATCTGCATCCAATCCTACTTAATTTATTCAAAAAATAGAAATGGAGGGAGAATTTCCAAATTCCTTCTATGAAGCCAGCATCATTCTAATACCAAAGCCAGGTAAAGATACAACCAAAAAAGAAAACTATAGACCCATACCCTTATTGAACATAGATGCAAAAATTCTCAGCAACATGCTTGCAAACCACATAGAGACACACATCAAAAAGATCAACCACAATGATCAAGTCAGCTTTATCTCAGAGATGCAGGGATGGTTCAATATAGAAGTCAATAAATGTCATAAATCATATAACTGGACTCAAAACAAGAACCATATGGTCATCTCAATAGATGTGGAGAAGACCTTTGACAAAATTCAACATACATTTATGTTCAAAGTCCTAGACTGAATTGGATTGGAGAGAAAATACCTCAACATAATTAAAGCCATATATAACAAACCCACAGCCAACATCATTCTAAATGGAGGAAAACTGAAAGCATTCACATTGAAATCAGGAACCAGACAAGGCTGTCCACTATCCCCAACTGTCTTTAATGTAGTACTTGAAATTCTTGAAAGAGCAATAAGACAAGAGAAGACGATTAAAGGAGTAATACTTGGAAAAGAAGAGATCGAATTATCCTTTTTTGCAGATGATATGATATTATATCTGAGAGATGCCAGTAATTCCACCAAAATGCTCATAAGGTTAACACATTCAGTAATTAACACGTTCAGTAAAGTTGGGCAGGTTACAAAATTAACCTACAAAAGTCTATAGCTTTGTATATACCAATAACAAGCAATCAGAAAAAGAGCACATGGAAACACTCCCCTTCACAATAGCTGCAAAAAAACATATCTTGGAATACACCTGACCAAAGACATTAAAGAGCTCTACACTGAAAATTTTAAAACTTTAAAGAAAGAAATTGTGGAAGACATCAGAAGATGGAAGGACCTCCCATACTCATGGATTGGAAGAACTAATATTGTGAAAATGACCATCCTACTAAAACTCATACATAGATTCAATGCAATGCCAATCAAAATCCCCCTGACATTTTTCACAGAATTGGAAAAAACTATTCTAAGATTCATTTGGAAGCACAAAAGACCTCTCTGCTGAATAGCTTTAGTGTCAACTTGACACGCCTAGATTGAGGGAGCCTCTATCCCAGAATTGCGTCTATTGGACTGGCCTGTGGCCATGTGTGAAGGGCATCTTCTTGATGAGTGATGTTGGAGGGCCCAGCTCAGTGTGGGTGGTGCCACCCCTGGGCAGGAGGGCCTGTGTTGCATAAGAAAGCAGGCTGAGCAGGGGCCAAGGGAGCAAGCCAGTAAGCAGCTTTCCTTCATGGCCTGGCTCCAGCTCCTGCTTCCAGGTTCCTGCCCTGAGTCCTAACTTGGTCTCCCTGATGAACTACGACCTGGGAGATGTAAGCTGAATAAACCCTTTCCTCCCAAAGTTGGTAGTGGTAAGAGTATTTTGTCACAGCAATGAAGAAACAAACCAGGACAAATTCGGATAGCCAAAGCAACCCTAAGCACTAAGAGCAATGCTGGGGGGAATACACTACCAGATTTTAAGCTGTATTACAGAGCTATAGTCATAAAAACAATATGGTACTGACAGAAAAATAGACCCATAGACCGATGGAACAAATTTGAAGACCCAAATATGAGTAAATACAATTTCAGGCACTTAATATTTGACAAAGGGGCCAAGAACATTAACTGGAGGAAAGACAGCATGTTCAGCAAATGGTGCTGGCAAAACTGGATCTCCACTTGTAGAAGAGTGAAACTAAACCCCTATCTTTCAACCTGCACAAAAGTCAGTTCCAAATGGCTCAAAGACCTCAATGTAAAGCCTGAAACTCTGAGACTATTAGAAATTTAAAACCTCATTTAATTTTATGTCTATAGGGTTTATACAGAGTAAAATATTGTATAACTGTATTAATTCATCTGTAAACCTAAAAATTTACAGCCAATTTTGAAAGAGATACATCTTAGCTCTGGAAAATGTTATTGAATACATCAATGCTGTTGTAATGAAATGCTTTTTCTAATAATATGTCTATTAAATAAATAATTTAAAAAATATTTAGAAAAAGGAAAAAAAGACGTACAATCTAAAGGTAGATAATACAATAAAGAGAAAAAGTGAGAAAAAGACAGTATGTGTGATAGAAGGTGACAAAGTTAGTATCTTTTTAGAGAAGCCTTTCATGAATGAATGACAAGAAACTGATCTTTGATCAGAAGACTGATAGGGTCAATGAAACACTGAGATGACAATGATTCATAGTTTCTGCTGCCCGCTGAGGTAAAGAAATTTGAGAACTGCTTGATTCAAAGATAACCAAATTAGAGGATTAAGAGATGGCTCAACATGTAAGAACACTTGCTGTTTTTACAGAGGACTAAAGTTTGGTTCCCAGCACCCATGTCAGAATATTCACAAATGCCTGTAACTGCGATTCCAGAAGATCTAACATCTTCGTATACGACCCCTCCCTGCACATCCAGGCTCAGCACAGATAACATGTAAAAAAGGGGCACGCATAGACACATAAATTTTTTAAATCATAAAAAAATAACAAAATTATAAATCAAGGTCTCATGTGGTCTTAGCGTTATTTCTGTTGCTCTGATAAAATTCCCTGAAAAACAAACAAACAAAAAAAAAAATCTTGCAGATCAGGGGTTTATTTCAGCTTGCAATTGTAGGTTACAGTATATCACTATAGGGAAGTCAGGCAGGAACTAACCAAATACTAGTCACAGCACAACCATGGTCAAGAGCAGAGAAATTAATACATATAGGATTGTTTGCTTGTTTATTGCATACAGCTTGATTTTTCCTTACATTCAATTTAAGACCTTCTTCCTAGGCAGGGATGCTGTGCAAAGTGGACTGGCTCTTTTTCCATCTATTGACTCAGTTAAGACAATCCCCCATAAACTTGCCCATAAACCAACCCAATGTCAGCATCTCTCTTTGAAAAATTCTTCCCAGGTGGTTCGAGATGTGTCAGGTTGACAACTATCACATACATTTCTGTGTAAACAAAGACCTAACAAACAATTAAGATGCTTTTTCAAGTTTCAAGGATTACTGATAGTCATAAAAATCCCTCATCTGGCTCACAAGGCATGCAATACTGAGCTTTTTCCTTTTCCACCCAAGGCTGCAGGATTCCTATACTGCTAGAAGCTATCACTTAGGAGAAAACTCAGTGCAGTAAATCCTGGCCCGTTTCCATCAGTAATTAAGTATCAAAGATACATTTTAATGAAAAGACTGATTCCATGCTGAAAGTTTAACTACTGACAACCTTAAATATTTCTTTATTCTTTCAAAATTTCATGTATATATATATATATATATATATATATATATATACAATGTATTTACAGTTTTTGACTGATTTTTTAAAGATAATTTTGAGATTTTCATGCATGAGTGTTATATTTGCATTATTTCCATCTCTCCCAATACCCCTCCAACTCCTTCCATGCTCTCCCTACTCCTTCTCAATTTCTTGTCTACTTTGATTATTGACACATACATATATTTATACATATGCATATATATTTATATATAATGCACTAAGACCAATAAATGGTGCTTCTGTACCTGTGTTAAGGTCTGCCCACTTAGGACTAGATAAAATCTCAGTGAATTATTCTTTTCAGGAAACTAATTCTCCCTCCCTTAGCATCTATTGATTACCTGTAGCACTTCATCTTGAGATGGGACCTTGTGAAATTTCCATCAATCTGGTATATGATCTGGCTTAGTCATGCTGTGGATATTTTGTGGATGTAGGTTCCCTATCATGTCAGAATCCATTAAGTAGCAGTAGGTGCCTAATTCCTCTAGCTGTATGTTCCTCATCATGTCAGAATCCATTAAGTAGCAGCAGGTACCTAATATCTCTAGCTCTTACATTATTTCTGTCTCCTGTTCTGAGATGTTCCCTGAGCATTGACTGTAGAGGTTACATTGAGGAGATGTCTTATAGGGCTGGGTACCTCACAGTCACTTGACCCTGGTAACTTTTAATAATCACTTTTACCTCTTATGTTCTTGCTTTATACCTGGAAAAGCCAAGTAGGAAACCCCATGCACATTTTTGCTGAGCATTAACGAAATAGTATACAAGTAAAGTCCTAGGAAGGTTCACCACAACCTCACAACCTAAGCATAAGAAAACCGAAGTTTCTAACTTTTGTCCTGCTCCCTTAAGCTGATATTGAAACCCACTTGGGATCCAGTTCTGCTTTCTCTAGAAATTCTCATTGTGTAGGTAACAAACTATGCCATTGTCACAATGTACACAATGAAATTTTCCTGAAGAAATTTTGTAGAAATTCCATTCCTTTGCATGAACTGGCTGGATTAGCCAGTTGGGGCAAAAAAGAAAATTGGAAAAAAAACAAAAACAAAAACAAAAAAAACTCCAAAACAATAAATCATACAGTTAGTGGCATAAACGGTAGATATACTTCTTCTGACAGATCTCTGGACTAAAAAGTTGAACACAAACACAATGGCTGCTCATTTCCTGTTACAGATCTCTCTCTTTTTTTTTTTTTTCTTTTTATAAGGAGTGTTGTCTTTCCTGGTATAAACTGGAAAGGTAGGTAGAAAAGGAAAGAACAATCTTCCTTCTGGAAGTTCACTTATCCTGTCACAAAGATTCCAATCTCATCACCTTTATTTGCCATAAATCTCTCATCTCTAAATATTGTCACATTACGATATTATTCAGTATTCAAAGTTTGGGAAATAGCATTCATCATAGCAGTCATCCAAAAATGAACATGTATGTTAAGTAGTTTTCATAATTTCCTCCAGCTTTTTCAAACATAGATTCAACACATTTTATCTCATGAAATTTTGACTTTGGACAAAATATGATTTCTTTTGTTGATTTTGATTTCGTATTACATCTGTAAAAAAGTCAATCTAATCTGACAAAAACACAAAATTTGCACTCTGAATTTCTTAAAACAAGAAGTCATTGAAAAAAAAAGCATGAATATTAATTCCTGAGTGACTTGGTGTATCTCAGGCTACTCCAGATTGTCATACACTGTTATATGCTTAAAAATTTTGTTATATTGTGCAGAAATTGAAAAATTTAAAAAAATTAAGACATACTATTCCTTTTTTCTCTTTTATTGTTTTTAGTTTATGTGTATGACTGTTTGGCTTGCATGTATGTAAGAGCACCTGTGTTGTGCAAAGTCCACAGAGGCCAGAAAAGTGTGTCTGATCCCCTGAAACTGGAGTTGCAGATGGTTGTTAGCTGCCATGTGGGGGCTGGGAATTGAACCTGAGGCTTATGGACGATCAACAAGTGTTCTTAAACATTGAACCATCTCTCCACATTTATATTTTCTTATTTGAAATTTATTTAAGATTTATATTGAACATCTTCATAAAAACTTAAGAAATAATTTATTTTAAAATAATTTTGTTTACAAAATTTACAATAGTTTCATAGGATAATCTACTATAAATGTTTAAGTAAATATTTCAAACATACCTGATTATTAGAACGAACATTTTTTCACATATTATAGTGGAATGAAGATAATTTTTTCTGTGTAACATTCTCTTTTGTTAGTCTTTTTTTGTTGTTATTTTGTCTTTTATTTTAAGCAAATGTGACCCAACTTATATATTGTAAATGAGATTTTATTAATGACTACATCACCAATTTATGTCACTTAACTAAATATGACTATTATAGGGGCATATTATTCCTGTCACAATTCTTCCTTATGACATTATTTTTAAAAATGAAGAGCAAAGGACTATAGTGTATGAGTGTGATCACTTGGAAGTTTGAGGCAGAAGAATGTCAAATTTGGGGCTAAACTGTCTTATTAGGGCTAAAAAAAAGCAAAATGGGGCTGGAGGAATGGCTCAGTAGCTAAGAGCTCTGGCTGCTCTTGCAGTGGACCTGGGTTTAGTTCCCAGCACACACATGGTGGCTAACAACTGTCTGTAACTCCAGTTTCAGGGGAATTTGATGCCCTCTTCTGACTTTCGTGGACTTTTCATAACATGAGTGCACTTACATATATGTAGGTAATATACTCATACTCATGAATTAAAAAAAAATAAACCATCGATTACACACAGTTTTAATAAATGTCCGTGTTTCCACATGTACTCCTATGAGGAAAGTTATTTCAGTAACTTTGATAAGAATATTGTATGCATCATAGATGTTTGAAAATCTTAAAGCTAATTTGTGTTAAATAATTAAATTTACTTTAAATAAAATAGAATCACATATTAATAAAATATATTATTTCTGCATTGTAATCTATTTAATTAATGTTGATTAATACATTAAAATAAAAAAAAATGTATAATTAGGTCTGGTGATAGAGCTTTTGCTTGCCATGAACAAGGCCTTGCTTTCCATTCCCAGTGTTACTAAAAAGAAAGTAGTGCAATCAATACCATTATATATCGTTTTGATATATGTATATATTTGTGGAGATTTTAATTCATTAAACATGTCTATCTTCTTAAAATTTATTGCTTTTCTGAAAATATTTCAGTTTTCTTTTCTATTTTTGTTCTTCGTGTAGGAATTTATTTGCAGAAAAAATTCAAATTAGACACTAGTATATTGTGGTAACTGTAGTTAAATTAATAATTTCAAGATAGAGAAAGAAAGTAGAAAATACTTGTGTTTCTATTGGAAAAAATAAATATCATTTTTCTTTCACAGCATGAGCAGTAGTTATTGTACAACTTGGCAAACTTACTGTATATTAAATCTATCAGAAACTAACAATCATCACAAACTAATATCTGAGTATGGTTATAAAAGTGTTTTTAAAAGGTGGTAAGATGAAAATGAGCATTGTTTTGTATATGCTTATGGATCATTTGTCTATCACTGTAGATAGAAAATTGCTAATGTTTAAAGTCAATTTATAAATATTCAGTCATTTATAAATATTGGGTAGTTTAATTTAGTTTTTAATTTTTAAAAGTTTTGTGTATGTCTGTGTAAGTGTATGCTACATATTGACAGGTGCCCATGGAGGCTAGAAGAAAGCATCAGATATTCTGGAACTGTTATGAATGGCTGTGAGCTGCCTGATGTGGATGTTGAGAACCTAACTCTGGTCATCTAGAAGAGTAACAAATGCTCTCAAATACTGAGCCATAGCTCCATCCCATTGTTGCATATTATTCACCTACATATTTTTTCATCTTCTTCTTGTCCTATCACCACACAAAGGAAATAATGGATAGCACCAAACATTTCATATGCCAGCAGATAAACTCTCGTTTTGAATTGTTCTGACATTTTGGGGCAGAGGAATCAGGGGAAGAGTTGAAGTGGTAAGATGGAGAGGTGCAAATTATGTAGATGAAGTACTCATGTACAAATTCTCAAAACTTAATAATAGTAATAATAATAATAATAATAATTTGATAAGAAAAAATGTTTGCCCAAGAGCAATATTGGGACTCATAGAGACCATGTAGGAATAAGCCCTTGTTTTCCTGAAACCTGTATCCTCCAAAAGGTCCTGAGGATATATAGGTTTCTAATTTAGTACTGTCATTGTTTTGAGACTCTGTTGCTGGGGAGACCAGGAATGGGGAACCCAGATGGGAACAAAAGACAAAGCAAAGACACCACCTGTGGTAGTGTGAATGAGAGAATGTTCTATAGGCTCCGCACGTTCAAATATTTTGTCCCTACTTGGTGGTGGGTTCTTGGGTAATCCTGAAGAGTGTGGCCCTCATGGAGGAAGAACTCATTGGGAACTGGCTTAGAGATTTCTTAAGCCTTGTAGGATCTCCAGTTGTGCTCTTGCTTTCTGTGAGAGCTAGTTCTGCTCTTCCT
Organism: Nannospalax galili; assembly: GCF_000622305.1. NCBI lineage: Eukaryota > Metazoa > Chordata > Mammalia > Rodentia > Spalacidae > Nannospalax > Nannospalax galili. Next base: position 3,879,987 of record NW_008340588.1, read on the forward strand.
CCAGCCACCTTTGCCATCATGCCTCTGCCATCCATGATAGACTGACTCTTACCCCTTTGGAAATGTAAGCTAAATAAACTTTTCCTTTTATCAGTTCCCTTGGTCATGGTATATCTATCACAGCAACAGAAAAGTGACTGATACACCACCAAAGTCCAATTTAGTGATTCAATTTGTTTTATAGGGTTACTTAAATAAATATGGGCAAGGGGTTACCAGCAGAAAGAGAAATGACTCAAAGACTGTCTCACTGAAAATACATCCCAGCATGAAAACAGGAAACCTGGACCACAATGCACAACCTGTGAGTGGTTCAACAGGTTAGACAATGTCTTTCCTCGATAGCCTGGTTGGTCTGAACCTCTTCTAAGCTGCTGGACTTGTTTGAGAGTGTCTGTCAGCAGTATGGGGAGGAAGGGCCCTAGTGAACCTAATCAATTTAGGGACCTGAGGAAGTTATTGAGTTGTTTATTTCCTAAGCTCAACCAGTTTCCCTGCAAGATGGAAAGTTCCATTGCTTCTCAAAACATCCTGTTGTTTACCCAGCATACCTCCAAAATTGAAGGTTTCCTCTTGGAAGAAAAACAAATGCAGGACTTGGCTTTAATCCCAGCCCTTGGGAGGCAAAGAAAAAAAAAAAAAAAAAGAGGAAGAAAGAAAGAAATTGCTAGAAAACAGTCACCAGCAACAGCTCTGTAATTTTAGTGATTTTAAGAATGTTCTGCAGGTATCAGTCATACACCTGAGTAGAAGAGGAATGTGAAGAACTCAGACTCAGTTTGCTCTTGTCAGACCTGCATCTAGATGTCTTCTCTTATTCCTGGACGAACTGGGTTTTCTCTGGGTTTTCTACAAAGAAAGAAATTGCTAGACAACAGTCACCAGCAACAGCTCTGTAATTTTAGTGATTTTAAGAATGTTCTGCAGGTATCAGTCATACACCTGAGTAGAAGAGGAATGTGAAGAACTCAGACTCAGTTTGCTCTTGTCAGACCTGCATCTAGATGTCTTCTCTTATTCCTGGACGAACTGGGTTTTCTCTGGGTTTTCTACCAAGAAATTAATTTTACTATTTTTGAAGTGGGAAAAAATGGGTCCCCTAGAGGGTTCTTAGTCTCAGTCATAAAAGAATTTAAAAATGGACCCAAATAGAAGCTTTTACAATTTTATTAGAATCGTAAAGAAAAATCCTTAGGTAGGCCAGCTGAAAACTTTGGCAGTTGCCTTGAGAAGATGAAAGGTGGGGAGAAGAGAAGAAAACCATGAAGTCATGCAGGTTTAGCGTCTTCATGGAGGTCAGACACGAGACTGACTGGTAGCCACATGGATGGAAGAGGGACACTTTAAAGAAAAGTAAAGAAGTACATGATGCTACAGCCCGAAGCCTTAAAGAAAGCATGTTTGGAAAGAAAGCAATGAAGAAGAAAAGGAGAGATTATGGTTTTCCAAAGAATTCAAAAAAGCGGGAAGACTTAGTGAGCCTTACATTACCTATGGGTTGAGAAGCTCTGCACTAGGATGAAGGATTCGAGGCAGGAAAAATTCGCTATCTGATTAATGCGCTAGGTATTCTGACCAACTGTTTAGCATAAGTTAAAGTGAACCTACCTTCCTAGGGATGGCCTTAGGACCAGATGATTGACCAGTGAAAGTGGAAAGGTAGGTCTTTCAACAGATTACAGATTTTACAGTCATGATCAGCTACATTTATGGGGCTATTTGCTACTCTAACATTATCACTAGCACTCATCAATTATTGCTCACTTGATAAATTATCCCCTATCTTAACATGATAATGGATTTGTATATTTTATAAGAAACTCCCTTTTGAAGTAAATAAATGCATGTGCATTTGTGTAATTTTGCCTGTGTTCATGACTCAACCCTTGCAGAATACCTTCCCATCAGAGAGGGCTAAATGTCAGACAAATGCGCACGTGGCTATGTATTCGTATCATTTGGAATTAACTGTGTTTTAAAGAAAAACAATTCACTAAGAAACATTTCAATGATAGTATACTAGCTCCCATGCATTCTCTACTTGTCTACAACTAGTTAAACTTTTGGCACATTTGCTCCTTATTTCAGTCTTCAATCTATATAATGTTGAAAGGAAAACCACATTCCAGTTAAAGTAATGGAATCATGCTACTATTTGAAATTTTTTTCACTGATTGACAAAAAATTACTTAAAATCGCTCCAAAATTTTTTATATTTGTATATAAATACCTATAATTTTATAATCTCAAAATGTCAGAAAGTAAGTAGCCTAACATTGGAAATTCAGTCTGAGGTTAAACCTAGAAATGAAGTGCTAAAATATTTATCTAAGATTATATTCAGTTTGAATAAATATCACACCAGAATTATTTCTTTTACATAGCCTGTGGTGATGATTATTTTAAATGGAAGACAGTTTAATATGCATCTAACTTTTAAAGACATATTTTAAAGGAGGTTAAATTCAAGATTGATTGATGTTAAAATATAAATTCTCCTTTCACTGATGTTTACTTGGGATTCTAAGGTGATATTTTCATTGTAAAGAGAAAGAAAAAAAAAAACCACCCTCATGGATGAAATCAAACATAAATTAAGAAGGAAAAATTGAAAAGTTTCCATGGACTCTCTGAAACTCTTATGTGTCAGATATTCACCTGTACTTCCTCCCAGCATTTGCCATGTAGTACATTTGTATCCTTCAAGGAAGGATGACTAAAAAACACGGACTCTGTAGATGAAGTCAGAATGCAGGGATTCTAAGAACTACTTGAAAAAAAGGTGTGATTAAACTACCCAGAACAGATGGTTTATTGATTTTGTTATTTGGGACAAAAAATTAAAAGTCAATATAATTTTCTAAACTTTACACTGCTTTTACATGGAAAACAAAAAATACTCCATGACAGAGCAATTAAACCACATGTTTGCACAGAGCAAGATGGTTTCAGGGTAGCTGAAGACAATCATCTTGACTTTATTCTTTTCAAGATAATTAGCACTGGAAAATTAGCAAGATGTTTGGAAACAATTTTCTCAGGGCAGAAATCAACTAGAAAAATTAGCTAGAGAAACAACCACAGGTTGATGTAAGTTTAAATTAGCAGAAGATGGCTACCCATGGGGAGTGATAATTTATCATAGAAAAACATTTACTACTTTGCTAAATATATTACAAGACTCTTTATAGCTCTTAGTTCAACATTACCTAGCTTAAAAATAAATTTAGAAAGCTTTGAGTAAGAAGTTAGTATAATAAATATAAGTGCTGTATTCCAGTGAATTCTGTGAATGCATTTTCAAATAATCCACAATTATATATTGTGATTTTTTAAAAAAGATATTTTGTATCTGGCAAAATATGCGTGTATTCAGGGGGCATGTATGCATATGCACCTAAACACATAGATGACAGCAGAGAGACAGATGGGAATCTAGTTTCATTTCATTTAACAGTGAAACATTCAAATGAATGTCACACAGGGTAAGCAGTGCAGTGTATTCATTCATCTTATTCTCAAGTTAAAATAAAATGAAAATCAATTCTTGCCAAAGACTAAATTCAATATTTCCCTCTTGATATGTGTCATAAACTGAGCAAGTCTGGATTTAATAGGAATAAGGAAGTAGGATTAAGTTTCTAAATTAATCAAGAAAAATGAACATGTCAAAGACAAGAGTCTCCGATGTGTGATTAAAAGAGGGAATGGTTCATTCTTACGCTACCGCTGGAATGTAGCAGTTTGTGTTAATCAATTTTTCACATTTCTTTGTATCTCAAAGTCCAGGGACTTTTGCAATGATATTTTGAATTTGACCATGATGTAAGCACTACACCTGGACAATCATCAGGAAAAGTACTCAGTCAGGAGGATTTTGTAGCAATTATCCATGCTGATACAAGAGAGTTAGCTATCAATCATTCAAACATATGTCACTGGTTCAGTCACATTTCTCTATCAAAGTAAACTATAAGCTGCATAAATTATTATTAATATTCTGTAGCTCAACTTTCCCTATCACCAAATGCACATAGCAACATACATCTTAAAGCAAAGTTGGGACAACTAAAGAAGATTTATATATATAAATATATATGTAACATCAAATTGATACACAAAATGAGATATAAATATTAAATATTAAATTTTAATATTAAATAAAAATATGGTATTTTATCTCAGAATTCAGAATTCTTTATGTATTCTGAAGATAGTTGAGGATACTATACTTAGGAAAATTTTTTTTTAACTTATTTTTATTTTATGTGTGTTAATGTTATTACCAGCATGTATGTCAGTGCACCCATGTTGTGTGGACAGAAGAGGGTGTTGGACCACCTGGAACTAGAGTTATGGATAATTGTTAGCTGACATTAAGTGCTGGTCTATGAACCTGGGTCTTCTGCAAACACAATCAGTGCTCATTGCCACTGAGCCATCTCTCTGGCCCAGAAAAATAAATATTTCATGCATGAATTGATATAAAGATATACAGGTATATAGGAAATAGACATGAACATATATTGCTAAAATTGTATATATTATGCAAAAGAGAATAAGTGCAGTGTAAAATTTTTAGCCACAGAATGAAAATGTTTGGCAATATAAAAGAAGCTCAATGGTGCTGAAACATAGTCTATAAGGTTTTGGACTGAAAGACCAAAGAAAGGGGAAACATATGCTCTTCATTCATGTCTTTGTTCATTAAGCAAGCACATGAAAGAATATTTTGTTAGACATTATTTCAATGATTGTGATGAAATATAAAAAGCATTGAAATTTTGCGTATGAATCAATAGAAAGTAACTTTTGCCATATGGAAAAAATCCTTGGGGGCTGGAGCAATGGCTCAGTGGTTAAGAACAGTGTCTACTCTTGCAGAGGACCTGCGTTTGATTCCCAGTACATATATTGTAGCTCCAGTTCCAGGGGATCTGACACTCTTCTGACCTCCATGGGCATTGCAGGACACTGGTGCATCTACATACATGACAGTAATACACTCATACACAAAAAATAAAAATAATAAATAAGATATTAAAAACCATAGTCTGGAAAGTTTAAAAAAAGAGATAGAAAGTACTATAATAACTAAACTGATATAATTCTCAAACTGAAAATATTTAGTTGTATCTTAAAATATGAACTTTCAATGCTGTATGCCTACTAAATTTTAAAATATTTGCTGACAAAAGTATACTACGAAGCTTCAGTAATAATATGAATTCTGTCACTACTCCTATAATGGAATTTGCTATTCATTCTCTTTCCAAAGTCTCCAACCTGTACAAAGTTTTTTAATGTAATTATGTTACTTCTTAAAGTAAGCAATGGTAATAAAATATTTTTAAATTAAAGAACAATTAAATAATGGAATAAGTTCTAATATTTTGGAATGCTTATTATTAGCAAGGTAGTATATGTACTTTAAACTTATTATTATCATCCTATTTTAAGAATAAAGAAACTAATGCACTAAAAATGCACAAACAAAAAAGGTTAGAATTAATATTAATGTAATACAGATCACTACACTTCAGTAAGTATGTAAGTACATTGTTATAGTTTACACTGATTGTCAAGTTGGTAGGATAGGAAATCACCTAGGAGACATGCTTCTTATCACACCAGCTAATTTATCTAAATTAAATTGGCCTCTGGACAGGCCTTTGATTAATTGCCTAGATTAGGATGACTGAGGTGACCTTTCCTACCTTCACTATGTCCTTTCTATTCCACAGGATATGATCTACTGAATAAAAAGCTCAACACTTTTACTCATTGTTCTTTTCTGAAGACACAACGTAACAAGCTGCTTCAAGTTCCTGACACTGGGATTTTCCTACCATGATGGACCCTGCCCTCAAACTCTGAGCCAAAATAAACCTTTTCTCCCTTAAGTTGCTTTTTCAGGGTATTTTATAACAGCATAGAAAAATGAACTAAGAAACTCATTGTCATAAACAAAAAGTAACTCAATACTAGATATGACAGCTGTGCTTGTGAGAGACTGCATAAGATATATTCTAGCCTAAGGCCAAAAACCCAGCATGGAGGGGACAAGGAAGCAGTAGTCCCCAGTTTTACATGAAGAACTATTGGGAGTTCGTAGTGGCTAGGAGAGGAAGACTTGGTTTTCTTTAAGGGTGCATGGTCACATAGTTTGATGAGGCTCTAGTGTGTGAGCCCAGAACAATGAACACTTGAGGGAAATTAAGTAAACTTGATAGGCCTTTAAAGAAATAACAGAAGAAATGAAATGAGAGATTTAGGAGGGCAGGGGGTTGATCTGAGAGGAAATGGGGAGGGGAGTCTGAAAATGATTGAGATTCATTGTATAAACTTCTCAAGGACTTAGTAAAAAATATTGGGTAATGAAACCGAAATCTTTGAATTTTTAAAAATACTTTATTATTTTTATTTTGTGTGTATGAGTGTATTGCCTGCATGTATGTAAGTGCACCTGTGTAGTGCAATGCCACGGAGGTCAGAAGAGGGCTTCAGATTCCCCTGGAACTGAAGCTAAGGACGGCTTATAGCCGCTTTGTGGGTGCTGGGAATCGAACCCAGGTCTCCTGCAAGAGCAGTCAGTGCTCTTAACCACTGAGCCATCTCTCCAGCCCTGAAATCTTTGAATTTTAATGCAATAAATATCAAAAGTGAAAAACACATTTTAAAAATAAACTTTTATTGATTCTTTGTGAATTTCATACATAAATATGATATATATATCATATATATGTAGTATTTTTATTACATTCATCCTCACACTTTCAACCCCTCAGGACCTCATATTCCCTGTCAACATCTTGTCTTCTTTTTTCATAACACACAGGGTTCAATCAGTAAATTAGTCTGCCCAAATCTGCATATCTTTTAGGGCTATACACTGTAACATTGTCAACGAGGGTCTACACCTCTGAAGAAAAATGACCCTTCCTCCCCTATTAGCCATCAGCTGATAACACTTCCTCAGCTAGGAATAGTACTTTGTCCCATCCTCCCCAATATGTACTGGATTGTTGACTGGCTTGATCTTGTGCAAGTCTTGTGCAGGTATCCATAGTTGCTATGAGTTCTCAACTACAAGGAACCTGTCATAAGACAATTTTCACAGCATATCTTTCCTCCTCTGGCTGGCATAATTTTCCACCTTTTTTGACATGATGTTCCTTGGACATTGGGGGTATATCTGATATAGATTTTCATTTAGGAATGAGCCCTCCAGAATCGTTTATTTTTTTTGTGTACTGACCAGTTGAGTGTCTTCATGTTAAATGCCATCTGAGGCCTGAAGACTGAACTAATTTAAGTCCATAAATAAAAATATTTTAAGGCTATTTAATACTATGTATGTTTAACAATATAATAGTAGTGGGCTCTCCATTGGGACCTATGACCTCCCCAGCCATGTGTCCTGGACCAGGCTTACTGTAATATGCATAAGTTCCCTGCCATGTAACAGGCCTTAAATCTAATTAGAAAGTTGTTGGTTATCACATAAAAAAGATGCCTGTTTTACAATAATAAATACACGGTGGTAATCTGGTCATCATTATAGCTCACAGGGTTCACAGCCTGATAAAACTATTGATTTTTCTACTTTCAGCAGCCTGCATAGTACCTGTCAGCACAATGCAATCTATTTAACAGGGAGGAAGTTTCCCAGTGAGTACCAGATTGATTTCTCCACATTCTGTGACCAATGTGTGTGGTATCTTCAGTAGCAAGTATTACCTTCATGTTCTGATAAGGAAACAAGAGGAAAGGCAATAAACTATATTGCTTTTGTTTGAGAAGGGGAGTTCTGGGATGACTCTGACTAACAACTTAAAGAATGTTATGCCACGCCTGACACTATAAAATTCTGTTTGATAATCAATGACCTTTGGGAAATGCATTCTCCTCCATGTAGGATAATTCCATTCAAACTACTTTTGTAAAACTATTTTTAATAAACTTATAAAATAATAACTTTCCATATAAAATTCTCAAGCATCCTTGTGCTAGTTGTTCTTCCAGCACTAATTCCTGTAGACCTACATGCACTGAGAAGAAATAAGATTTCAAAAGTGGTCCCTGAAATCATCTACCCCATGCCACCCAATAGGATATTTTATATAAGCATGTAAGTAATCCCTCAGCCATAGTTCCTTGATACTGAAGTATCTACCTACCTTATGCATTTGTTTTTATGTATTTTACATAGTCCATCACTTCACATCCGTTGTTCTATATCTGCATTTAGTCCTGTGTAATTTTATCACATGAGTGAAATTGTATAACATTCAAGCAATCCTCCTGCCTCTGTTTCATAACCATAGGCATATCTTTGCTTTCCCATTAATTGATCAAATGTTTTCTAGATTTGTGATTGGATCATTGTAAGAATGAATCATAAATTAAAGCATTAAATAGTTCACCTTTTGTGAATATCCTTTATCACTCATCATATTTATGTTGGAGGTCATCTACATTGTGGCTTATATAATCAGGTTTAGCATCTGAGTCACATCCTATCATTTGAATGTGTCGTACTCTGCTTAAAAGATATTTGGGATTATTTCAGCATTTAGCTACTGTAAAGCATGTACAGGTATTAGTGCATGTAATTTTATGTGAATTACAGAATAAACACCTATATGTAGAATTTTATGTTAATTTCAGAATACCTAAATGCAGAATTGCTTGGTTTTATGGTATATGTATGCTTAAGTTTGCATAAAAGTTCTGAACTCTTCCAAAGTGGTTGTTTAATTTTGTATCCTCACCAGAATTTAATGATTTTAATTTACCCATTTTAAAATGTTTGTATTAATATATTGTGGTTTTATTTTTATTTTTTAAACAAATAAGCACTTCAAAAGTATTTATTTACTATCTGTACAAATTTTTAAAAATAAATATTTAAATTACATTTTTCATAACTTCATACTTTGAACAAATTTCTATCTCCAGAACCCTTCTCTGCCTACCTATTAACTTCACATTATTTTTTGACCCTATTTAGTCCACATGTATTGCACAAATACTGCTGAGCATGAAACTTGCACTAGAATGTCATCCAGCAAGAATCACACCCTAGAAGTAAAACAACTCTTCCTGTCCCATCAGCTACCATATGCCAACACATCCTCCAATAGGAGTAAGGTGTACTGCAAACCTTCTTCCCTTCATGATGGTGTTTTGTCTGGCTTGAGCTTGGATTGGCCTTGCTCATGCTGTCACAATTGCTATGAGTTCATGCGTGCAACAGGCCTGAATTTTTCCTTGTAGTCTTCCACCACTACTATCTTTTATGGCCTTTGTACCCTTCTTATGTAATGATCCCTCTTTCTTGGGGAGAGGGTGGCTATATGTCCTTTAACTGTACAATGTCTTTGTATTTCTTGATGATTTCCTATTCTGAACATTTTAATTGTTTAGTTTTAAGAAACACTGTGTATACTGTAAATTATCTCTCATTTCTGACTTCAGTTCCATTCTGTTAACAAAGTTTCTTGGCAACAAATTTTAGTTTGATTTTTATAGATGTTTTTAAGCTGTTGACCATGGGATCCATTGATCCTCAAATGATACTGAGCAATATATCTGCTTTTGGTAACCCAGCAGAACTTGAAGATAAGATTTATTGCAGAAGAAACTACATTTCTGAGAAAGAGAAAAAAAGAAGAAATTAAGCTGGTATTGAATTAAAATATTCATCTCTACTGGCTAGCTTTCACAGTTCTGGAAGATGCTATGCATGCTACTAAAGGAGAAAAATAATCATCAACTGGAGATCTGTGATTCTTGCAAGCTACAACTGTCATGCCAAGATATGCTCACTGGTGCAACAAGCTCTTTCTGATTGAATTTAAGTTCCACTTTACAAGATGGAGCCCATACCTGACACTGATATCAAGTCTATGAACCTGTACTTGGACAGGTTCCAAGCCACAGGAGAGAGCTTACAATTATTAATCTGCTAAATGGACATAGTATTAAATTGACTCCTAATGAATTACTTTTATAACCATAGATTAATGCATCTCTCAACTCTCACTAACAAAGATTTCTGATGCAGCAGACAGTAATAAACACAGAGGCACAAGTGGCATATGACCACAAGGAAATAGTGTTTTCCAGACAGCTGGGCAGTTACTCTTATGAACACACAATTGTGGCTGCATACACAAAACGTTCAAGTTCAAGCCTGATAAATACCCAGCATGGAGGATGGGGAGATGTCTCAGGGTGTAGGAACAGCAGCTGCTCTTACAGAAGAATGTAATTTGGTTTTTAACACTTAAAACATGGGTAACAGGCATCTGTAACTCCACTTCCAGGGAAACTGATGTCCTCTTCTGAGCTCTGCAGGCATTGCACAATGCTTTGCCCTTATATACATGGAGACAAAAATACTCATACATACAAGTTAAAAAATAAAAATATAACAAAAATCAAGCATGGAGTGGGGAGGTGAGCAAGGAGGCCCATCTCTTGATGAAGAAAAAATTAGCAATTGTAACTACTGGAAGAATGCTCAGTTTTCTTTAAGGATGCAACACTGTGTAGATTATCCAGGTTCCAGGTGACAGCCTCACATCCAAGGACATTTGTGGACTGAAATTAGACTTGATAGACCTTTAAAAACTGTATTATAGAGTCCATGAAATTTTGCAGGGGTAGTTAGTGAGGATGCAGACAGGGGAAGTGTTCTGAATATGCTCAAAATATACTTTATGAAATCCTTAATTCAATATTTTAAATTACAATTGTCTTATTCTCTTTTTTAAATTTTTCATTGAATTTTTGCAATTTTTTCATCTTCTAAATTTTTCTTTTGTATATTTGAGGGAACAGTCTCGAACGCAAGCTCTACTTTCAAACACGAAACATTTGGAAGATATGACAGGTGAAATTTCTGAAGAAGCACATTGCTTGGAGTTTATTTTTTGAATATTTTTCACAATAAAATATTTTATAAGTTGAAAAAGTGAATTCTGTACTGAGCTTCACGTGTTTAACCAACACTTAATTCCTTAAATACATTATATTGAACATGATGCAGAATACTTTGTATTTCTTATATTTTCTAACTTGAGGAGAGTTTTTATTTAAATTCATGATGTATTTATTTTTATTTTGTGTGTATAACTTTATGTTTTGAAATTGGTATGATATTGATTTTTTAAAATTCAGTTGTGCAGTATTTCCTGCCTTTCTGTTTTCTGGGAGAGACTATATAAAATTGGCATTGATTATAATTAAGTACTTGTTAAAATCATCTATTTATTACTTGAAAAATATTAAAGGACAAGAGTTGTGGCATATGCCTTTAATTCTAGCACTGGGAAAGAAAAGATAATTGGAGAACAGTCTGGTTTACATATTGAGTTTCAGTTCAGCTGTGGTTATGAGATACCCTCTCTGAAAAAAAAAAGTATTAATGGTAAGTCAACAAGTGATAATATATGACTCTTCTTTTAATAATAACTTTAAATATCAGTAACCTCAACTCCAAATCAAAAGACGCAGACTAGTTGAATGGATTTAGCAATAAAATTCATCTTTTTTGCTGTGTGCAAAAATCCCATCTTTAAGGTTTGGCACTACATTAGAATGAAAGGATGGAGGAAAATATTCCAAGAAGATGGCACTAAGAAACAAACAAACTTAATTCCCTTGATGCGAATGAAGTGACATTCTTTATTTTGTCTGATTAATTTTACTTTGGAGTCTGTTTTGTCTGATATTAGAATTAAAATAAAATTTGCCAAAAATTGAAATAATTCCATGCATTCTATCACATCACAACACAGTAACGCTTAATAGTAACAGCAAAAGAAGGTCTGCTAAATACATGAAGTTATGAAGATTAAACAACACACTCCAGATGATGAATAGGTCAAAAGAGAAAGCAAGAAAACTATAAAAGTGTTCCTGGACCTAATGAAAATGACAATACAACATAGCAATATCTCAGAAAAACATGAAAAGCAGTCCTAAGATGGAAGTATATAGCTCTAAGTGCCTAGATTTAAAAATCAGTATTTTCTCCTCCTCTTCCACAATGGTTCCTGAGCCATGGGTGGATGAGGTTTAATATAGAAGTCCTATCCAAGTACACACACTCTGCAGTCTTTTATTCTCTACACTTTGGCCAGTTGTGGCTTTCTGTGTATATCACCCTCTGTTTAGTGAGGAAGTTTTAGTGGTGGGAGTTTAGGATAGATGCATTAGTATTCTCTCTACCTCCTATTCCACAATGTTCTGTAAGCCTTAGGTATAAATGTTCCATTTTAGATGTGTGCATTTCATACAATGCTTCTGAACTAGACACCTTTCCCTATGTGCTCCCTCCAATAGTCAGCCGGCCAGATTTCATTAATTCTGTCATATATGTTAAGGCCTACTCAGTCAAGGTTGTGTACCTAGATATCCCTTGGTGTGAGATCATCCACTGGAGTCTGTTCAGCCTATCTAGTGTCACTCCATTAAAGATCAACACTCCCTCACACAGTGGAGAAAAACTGTCAATAGCTCCTTGGCTAAGATTGGGTCCTCCTGCTCATTTCTCCAGCTCTATTCTGGTTTTTGACTCATTGAGTTTGCTTGGGTCTTGTGCATGCTGTCATCATTCTCGAAAGTTCATATGAGCAAGTTCCCAGAATACTGGAAGACTCTTTTTCCCTACAGTCATGCACCACTCCTGGGTCTTAGAATCTTTCCATTCCCTCTTCTGCAATGATCTCAGAGACCCAGGTGAGTGAGATTTAATGTGTGCTATCCAGGGACACACAATCGGCAGTCCCTTATTCTCTACACTTTTGCCAGTTGTGGCCTTTTGTGTTCATTACCCTCTGTTACATGAAGAAGCTTTGCTGCTAAGAGTTGAGAGATGCATTAATATTCTCTGTGTCCACTGTTTCACTCTTGTCTCTGAAACTTAAGTTGCCTTCTATATGTGTCACTTGAAAGAATTTCCTTAATTTTTCAGTGAAAAAATGACTTACTTATGCCCTGTAGTTATTAAGGCTGGCAATGTTCTACATACATGAGGACATTCTTTTGAGAATTCTATAAACTATAGTTTTGCTAACTCATTTACAGGTTTATGATTTCCTGTTTTTCATAAATTTTGCAACTAGTTATCGAAGCATTATTCATTCTTTTGGGGGGAAGATATGCTAGATTTTTGATACAGGGTATCTCTGTAGCCCCAGATAACCTGGAGCTCTCTATGTAGACCAGTGTTGTGGAAAATCTTATGACTGATTTTGTCTTTTGCCTTACATACCTATCATGCTGGAATGCAATGCTTCCTGTTTCTTATCAGAGAGAAAACTATGGAAGTCACATGTTTTCCAGGAACCTGAAACTTAGAGAAACTGAAACTTATCATGCTAATAGGGCATCTGGCCTGCTAGATTGTAATAAGATACTAGTCTGCCATGCTAATAAGGGATCCCATATGCTGTGTTATGATTGGACTATTACCCCTATGTAAGCCAGTACTTTCCTGCAATAAAGCAGATCTGTGTCACTGAACCTGGTCTACAGCGTCTGTACGCGACGACGCTGGTGCAGACTCCTCACCAGCCCTGGGATCCAGACCAGAGGACTGATCGGAGGAACTGAGAGAGCAGGAGAGCGACCATAGCTGGAGGAGAGCAGCCACAGCAGGTGACCACAGACAAGATGTATTTCATCTCTGAGATTTGTCTGCCTCTTTCCCCCAAGTGTTGTGACTAAACAAGTGTACTACCACACTAAGCAATTATGTTTTTTTTTTTTTTTTTGATTATTGGTATCTCCAGGAATTGTTGAGGAACCTGTTTCTTATTATGCTTTTTATAGGCCTAAAATATTAATCAACACAGTTTAGCAAATAAGTGTAGAGTGGTCATGGACTTTTAATATGATCAGAAATATCTTGTATTAATTTTAATACCAAGTTGAGCACAGGAATTCAATTGGTGTGAAGACATTTTGTGGGTTTTAAAGAATGTGATAAATCTAAGATTTATACTTTTACAAATACCTAATATTATTCTATAGTAGGATAGGCATAGTAATAAACTATAAGTAGAATATGAAAGAATATTTTAATATTTAATGAGCAAAATATTTTTACTAAAGAAGAGCAGAAAATTCACTTTGGAATTTTTTTCACAGAGTAAATATTATCATATTAATTATGGCAAAAATGAAATAATCAGCATTTGTATCTGATAAAGAACTCACTGCTTAAAATATTTCCTGAACAAAATGGATAATATCTAGTGATCTACTGACAATATTGCAACTTTTAACTCAGCATTTTCTGTGTGTGTGCATTACCATATTGTCATTTTCATCATTATCATCAGATTGGGAACAACATTCTATTTGTTAAAATTGAACATTTCACTTTAGTAAAATACATTTCTCTAAAATTTCAACAATTTGATATGAATAAGAATAACTTGAGCTTTAAGAAGAGTTTGGAAACTTCTGAAACTCTCATGTTTTTAGTATTTATTTCAAACACCTATGGTAATATTAATAAATATTCTATACTGCACAA
>NW_008340588.1:3894562-3913506 GCF_000622305.1 Nannospalax galili
TATAACAGGTTTATGTACTTGAGTTTCTGCTTATTATCATCATACACTGGGTAAACTGGGTGGCATCACACTTGTGCTATTTGCCAAGGAGATAAAAAGGCCATTTAAATTATAATTAGAGAGGACAGTGTAAATGAGGCGATTTAATTTCTTACAATTTTAACCTTTTCTGTTGTGCAGCTCACTTAAGAAAATGTTGTGCATTGCTTGACAAATGGGGAGACATTTCAGATTTCTCATACTTTATTTTATTTCTTTCAAAAGTTAAGATTTCAAGGCCGAAATGATAGCTCAGTGGTTAAGAGCACTGTCTGCTCTTGGAAAAGATCAGGTTTGAGTCCGAGAACCCACATGACAGCTAACAACTGACCTTAAGCACAGTTCCAGAGGATCCAATGTCCTCTTCTGACCTCTGCAGGAACTGCATGACACAGGTGCATTTAAACACGTGCAGGTAATACACTCAGACACATAAAATAAAAATGTTAAATAAAATATTTAAATATTAAAATTAGTTTTTAAATTTAATTTTTGTAATTTTCAAACAATATAGTTTTATGGTATTTATATCTCCTCCTCATATTGAATTTTCCCCTTCTCACTCTCTCTCTGCAACTAATGTCCTGTCTTCTATATATTATATTGTCTATAGAAATTTCCTTTCATATTTCCTCATAAAATATTTATAGATTCATAGACTCCACATGCTTACCATATATCAAATACACAATCTAATATCAATTTCCTCACTCCTAATAGTTTTTTTTAAAGAGATGGTTTCCCTGCCAAGGCTCCCTGCTACCTCCAGTCTCTGTTTTCACTCTAAGATGAGGGATTGGAACTTATTTCCTTACACTTCCACATTTTCTTCATAGTATTCTATCCCCGTTTCTCTAAATCCTAGCTTTTATAGACTTCCCCAGTGTCATACATCTTCCATCTCTATCTCTTCATCTTTTTCACTTGGATACATTCTTCACAGAAACTACAGCAAAGTATGTTGCTGTCTTTAATAACAGTGCCACGCGGTGTTGCCAACAGCTTCCCAATCCTTCCTTCCCCGACTTTCAAGAGAAAGTATTTCTGATAATCAAAATCAAACATAGGAACACTTGATTTCAAATGTTTTGAGATAACAGCCATTAATTTATTCAAAATAAAAGAAAATTCAGGGAATTCTGGCCTTTATTCATAAGATTTCCATCTTTATTCTTCCCTATAATTCTACATCATACAAATTCCCCAAATTACATCTATTAATGGAAGAATTATTGTAAACACTTTATTATCCATTTAAATATTTCAATTTTCTTCTGAAATCCTGTGTTGAAACTATAGGGGAAAAAACAAACAAATTCTCTTTACTTTAAGTTCTGCAGCTATCATAGAATTCAGTTAGCTGAAAAAATTATATAGATTATATTTAGTCAGTATTTGCATGTATTTTGGAGACCCCACAAGAAAATAAATATTCTGAGCAATATTTAGATATCTATATATTAGTCTGAGTGAAAATCAGAAATTGTAGAAAAGAACCTAGAAAAATAAGGTTGATTAACAGGATATGTTTCTGTGGGTTTCTCCAGACCTTGATGCCCATCGTAGGTGGTAAGAATATTTTTGTGTCCCAGTAAAAAGCATGGCATTTTTTCACAGGAGAATTTCACCATTTACTTTCAGGATAACACAGGGTGTCACCATGTCCTTATTGTGCTGGCTGCTTTTTAAGTATCTTCAGTTTAAAGTAAATACTATGTCAAAGTGATATATTTCTTGATCATATACCTTAGATTTCTTTCATAATATAGTAAAGGGTTTTCCAAACTATACTTTAGATTAAATGTTTTATTTTTTAATTGGCATAGGGAACTGAACCTGGGTCAAGCTAGCCAACAATCTACTGCTGTTATATCCTCAGATCCATTTATTATTTCTTAATTTGAGCTAGAGTGTCATTAAGTTGCTCAGGCCTACCTTGAACTCTGTATATATCCCAAGTAGTCCTGAGCCTCCCAAGTAACTAAGGTTATTGATATTTGCCACCAAGTCCTGACAAACAAGATATTTGACACAGCATAACCCTTTGTTTGGAAGGTTATCTTGTGCGTGTAAAATAACTTAGCATGTTCTTCGGTTCACCTGTTGACAGTGGGAACATATAATTTTAACAAATTTATCTCCAGAGCTGTCTACTATAGGTCATAATCACTCTTAATTGGAAACCAATACCATATTAATAAGTACAGGTATTTCTTATTTACTTTAAAAGAACAGAATTGCTCATAACTAAAGACTTTTTAGTGACTAATCCCACACTGCTAAAACTTTAGGTTGTTTCCTATAGTCATCATTAACAACACTGAAATTAATAGTTTACATTATAATATACTTTATTTTATTGACAGTGATTGTACTTATTTATAAAGAGCCACATGAGACTTCACTCATAGTAATTGGATACTTATTGAATTTACTTTTTAGTTTTCTATCTCTTTCTCATTCTATCTCTTTCTCCACATGGATCCAAGCAGCCAAAACTGTCTATGTAGCTCATGATGAGACTGAACTCCTGATCTTCCTGCCACTCCCTTCAGGGTATTGGAATTTCAGACAGATCCGCTTAATGTGGTGTTGTGGATCCAACCCAGGGATTTCTACACGCTAGGCAAGCTCTCACCAAATGTGCTGAATCCCTAGCACTGCTTTTGCTATTGCTGTGGCTGTTTCTGTTGTTGTTTTTGTTGCTTACCTGTTGTTTTATTACTTTTCTTTAAATCATTTTGGTTACCCCAGCTAAAGGTTAATCGGTTTTACTTATCGTTTCATAGGACCAACTATATGTTTCTCCAATTTTTTATACTTTTGCTAACATTGTATTTCAGCTGTTGTATTTGCTATGTCTTTACTTCTACTTACTAAGGCTTCACTTGTTCTTGTTAATCTGGGCCCTTGTTTAAAAAGTCATTTATGAATACTTTTTATTTGTGACATGGGTACCTGTTCAAATAAATGTCCCAAGTAGCACTGTCTTTACTGTAGTCTAAGGTTTTAGTATGTGTGCTTTCATTTTAATCTGTTAAAAGCAGATGTTCTTCCTGATTGCCTAATTTATTACTTGATTACTCTGGAGGATATTCCTTATTTTTCACAATTTTATTCAATATCTAAAGTTTCTTTGTATTGTTTCTAGATTATCTAGTTGCATTTCACAGCATTCACAGAAGTTTTGGGCTATGAATTCAATTTTTCTAAATTTACTGAATCTGTTTGTGGCCTAAATTATGATCTACCCTGGAAAATATTCCATTTGCTGATGATAACAATGCCTCTTCTGCAAATATAGAAGTTCCTTTTAAATCTTCATATTACTTGGCCTACAGTATAGTTCATCAATAATTATGGTGGATATTTATTTTTGTCTTATGTTCTGTGCACCTAAAGAAGTGATATGTTGAGTTACTCAGCTCATATTTGAGTCCCTCTTACTGTTTAGATCTTGCTATTTAAAAGTGGGTGCTCTAGGGTTGAGTTCATATATATGAATATATTACTTTTTTGAATTTATTCATTAATAATTTTATGCCACCATGGTTGAGGAATAGATTATTTGATACAAAGTCTATTCTATATTACAGATGAAGATATTTCTGTTTGATTTGCTTTCCACATTCATGGTATAACATTTACATCCATTAATTTCAAGCGTATTTCTTGGTGGGCTTAGTTGGATTCACGGGTTGTGGTATTTACTGCTCTGCCTCTAGAATGTACTTTTCTTAATTGAAGAAAATTCAGTGACAACACTGGACTAATGAGTGAATAAAACTACATTTATTAGAAAGTCAAAGTGAAAATATTATTCTGGATTTACGGTAAAATAACCTTTATTATATCTGGAATATCTGGAAATTGGAACTCATGTTCCAGCAAAACGAACAGGAACTGATCCGAGGATTCATATGAAAGCTTCATATCTCAACCTTTAAGCATCAAATTATATGTGGCCTTCATGTTTATAACATCTTCATTTAGCTGACCACACATTATGTGTAAACACTCCCACAACATCTTCTTTGTATAATAGGTAAACACATTTTTACCTTACTTTATTTCCTTTGTGCTGTATAAATTATTATTTTTTTATTTTTTCAACTGTTATTTGCTTTCTATTTTTAATTTTTTTTGCAAATTTCATGCATTTTCATCATATTTAGATCTCGCCCATATCTGGACCCCCTTTCCAACCACCCATCAAATTTATGTACTCAGATAAATAACTCATATATTCATAATATATATAGTCATAGCATATATTAATTATGTAAATTACATATACATATATATGTATAGTGTCTATAGTATCATGTCTGTGTTCCTAAATGCCTTTCTGTGTAGGTATGTCATTGGTGTCTGCTGGCCAGTCTACTAAGAATCTCATCCTTAAATAAGACTGAGTCTTCCCTGCCTAGAAGTCATCAGTTGCCAGTACTTTTTCAAATCTCACATTAGTTCCAGGCAGACAAAGTGTCAGCCCCAACAGGGGGAAGTGGGTAAGAAAATCCACCCGTAACTGAGAAGATAGTATAGAATCTATTGACTTGGGTGATTTGCCTGTTTCTGCATTTCCTACGAGTAATTTTGAGGTCATATGGGAAAATTTGTTTTCTTAGATCAATGTCACAATTATTTATATTTGAGCTTAACAAAAGACTAAGAGACGATGTGTCATGAATTTTCTGTCTTTTGTTTTCTTCTAGTAGTCTTACAGATTCAGGTTCTTTCAATCAACATTTGAATATGTATCTTTAAACAAAACTGTAATATCTTAGTTTCCTTTTCCGTGGAAGTAAGAGCTTATGACAAAAGCTATTTATAGGAGAAAAATTTCATTTTGGCTTTGATTTCAGAGTTACACACTCAATAATGGTTGAGAAGACAGGGTACCTTGAAAGATAAGGAGGTCGGCTGGTCATACTGAATCCACATTCAAAAAGAGTGGACTAGAAATACAGCTTGGGCCATAAAGCCTCAAGGCCCATCCCCTTGACCCACTGTCTCCAGGGTGGCTCCACCCCCTTAAGGTTTCTTGGTCTTCCCAAACACCAGCCATAGCTGTAGACCAAGAGTTCAAATACATGAGCCTATGGGATGTATAGTTCACATTCAAACCTTAATATGTACTATAAGAAAGTTTGGTTCTAGGGCTGGAGAGATGGCTCAGCGGTTAAGAACACCAACAGTTCTTGGAGAGGACCCGGTTCAAATCCCAGCACCCACATGGCAGCTGACAACTGCTGGTAACTCAGGGGATCCAACAGCCTTTTCTGTCCTCTGTGGGCATTGCATGACACGGGTGCACTTAGTTACATTCAGGCATAACACTCATTCACATAAAAATAAAAATAATAAACTATAAAAAAAGAAAGTTTGGATCTGGTTTAAAATTTTGTAAAGTAAAATATTCAGATAGGTTGGTAGCCAAGTGGTCTGGAAGTTAGTTGATAATGTTTATTTTCATGAATCATGATAGATAACCAGATTTGTGTTCCTCAAAAATATATCCTGAGAGCAAAAAAAAAAAAAAATGTGCTGAATATAACAGTCATAATAGAAATATAAAGAAGATTAAACAAATAGAAAATTCAATATTTTGTAAACATTTTATTCAGAATATTTAGAACAAATAGCAACTTATCTTTGTGTCTTAATTTACAAAAGAAACTGTCTTCATTTACATTTTCTAATGTGTCTTTGGAAATGATATGTGTAATTAGCCTACTGCAGCCAAAAATGTTTTATCAAATTTAGAGCATCACATTTAAATTATTTGATGGCTTCAAGTAAAAGTCTAGTCTTAAATGTGGTTTGTTTATATCACACATGACAAAAAGATATTTTGTAAAAAGTGTTAATACTGAAAAATGATGTTCCATGATGACGATTGTTCATTATCTGTTAATACATTTTGAAGAAACATAGCTTTGCAAATAAAATGTACGTTTCTTCACTTTTTTTGCAAGCAATAAAGTGGCTCAAGTCCATATAACTGATTATTGCAGAGTGAAGGAGAGTTGACCTTCTTTAAGGGAGTCATTCTACATAAGCTAACTAGACTCCAGTGAATGTGCTTGCACAGAGAGACATCTGATAAAAAATATTTGACAGGATAAGCCTTAACATATGACAGAATGCATGTAGTTTGGTGAGGGGGGGAAATGGGAGTGCAGATGGAGAAGGGGGTCTAAATTTGATTATGATCTATTATACAAAATGCTCAAAAACTCAGTGAAAATATACATTAAATATAGTTAAACAATGTATCTTCTTTATGTAGTTGGGCAGAACATTTATGTAGATATTTACTCAAGATGATTAGCTATTATCAAAATAATTTCTTTGGTAGTTTAGTTGCTCTGTAATAATTGCTATGAAAAATTTGGTTGATATAATTATGTAATCCCATTATTACATGTTTATGCTCTTAAGGAAAGTAGAGAGAGATGGTTGTCTCCAGATGATATTTAGGTCAAATGCTGATGTACATTTTAAAATTTTATTCATAAAGAGATGATATAGGTTTGATTTTTATCATCAATACCTTGAGACGAGCACATTTCAGAGGTTAACTAGGACTGGTTTAATGAAAATTAACTAATTTGTTTCTCAATTTGATCTTATCCTCACTTTTCTCACGTACAGTTATTCAGAGCTTACTGTATTCAGGTTGAAAAGTTATGTTACTTTGGTCAGAGAGCAATCCATTCACTATTATTCACATGTAGCTTCTGGTATTAATTCTGTGGTCCCTCAGGAGGTAGCTTGATGCTCATTCATATTCACAAAATTGACATTTATGTTTCATTCTTGTTTGTAAGAATCCAGATGACTTTCTGACACATATTATGTTGAAAATAAGACAATGATGAAATTATAAAGTAAGTCAACTTACATACTATACAATTCAGCCTTTTGATGTCAGTTAAATTTTATATCATGTTTTTTAAATAGGTAAATGATGCATCATATACAATGAATCAGTTAGATAATACAGAGATCATGAGAGTAATGGATAATGTATTTCCATATAAAAATTCAAACTCTGAAACACAACAGAATTAAGGTGATTAACCTCAAAGAAATTTTGTAACATCGTTAACTAAAAGTGTCTATAAAGAGAAACAATTTAAATAATTTTATTTTCATTTTTTCTCAAATTTAAATATTTTTGTAGATATAGTTAGGATTTAACTAATATTTTCAATGCTAAAAATATGTCTTATATGGAAAATTGACAGTAAATACTGATAATTTTTATAACTTTTCAAAATAAATGGGAAAAATGTTTATAAGAAGATCTTTTCAAATGTATGAGAGTTCACAGATGTAAGTAACACTCTAGAAAATCCTTTAAAGATGCAGTTCTACATTATCAATAGTAGAATTATGTTATTTATTACAAATATTATTTGTATTTTACATTTACATTTACTACTTTTTAAAATGAATACCATTTCTAAGTGTGTGTTTTTATATGTGGACATATATATGGATGATGCACATTTGTGTGCCTGGGTGTGTGAAAGTGTTCTCACTAGTGTGTGCCTGTGTAGAAGTCAGCAGTCTCTGGATACTGTCATATTTTACAGCTCTTCACATTATATATTTCAGACAAGGGCTTCTCACAGATCAAGAACTCACCACATTAGCCAGACTGCTTTGCCAGTAAAATCCTATGGTATGCCTCTCTCCTCATTCCCAGGGCTGGTAAGATTATCCCTGGGTGCAATGACGATTGAGACCAAAAGAGGGCATCAGACCCCCTAGAAGTGGAATTACAGGCAGTTGTTGACTGTCATGTGTCTACTGGGAATTGAAGTAGGGTCTTCTGAAAGAGCACCCTGCGATTTTAATGCTGAGCCATCTCTTGAGCCCTATACATGTTTTATTGACGTGATCTTAAATTAGGTTTGCAAGTATTTAGTTGAGTTTTTTTTTTTGGGGGGGGGGCGGATTCTTTTTGAGACAAGGTCTCCCATAGCCCCAGATGGTTTGAAATGCGCTATGTAGACCAGGCTGACCTTGAAATCACAGATAGATCTGCCTGCTTCTGCCTTCCAAACGAGGGAAATAAAAGGCCTGCATCACCACACCCTGTCTGCTTAATTGATAATTTTTGTTCATCAGGGTGATATGCCTAGCATTCCCTTTTTTTTTGTTGGGTATTTCATTTTCCAGGTTTGGGTATCAGAGTAATACTGGCTTAGTAAACATAATTTTGTTCTTTTCTTTCCTTTTCCATTTTTTAGAATCATTTGAGCAGTATTATTGTTAGTTCTTTGAAGTTCTGGAAGGATTCTACACCAAATACAGTGGAATTAAATCTTTGCTTCAATTAATTTTAACCTTCATAAGTCACATTCATTTAAAAATTCATCCATTTCTTTTATAATTTAACTTGCCATATGATCTGGCTATACCACTCCTGACATATATCCAAATGATTCATCCTACTGTAGAGATACCTCTAAATCCATGTTTGTTGCTGTTCTTTTCACAGTAGCTAAGCATTGGAAACAACCTAAATGTCCTTCAGCTGATGAAGGGATAATGAAAATGTTGTACATTTACACAACGGAGTTGTACTCAGCTGTTAGAAAAGTTATATAAATAAAAATTTTAAAGTATCTCATTATGACTATGAAGTCCTGTGGTGTCTGTTAAAATGGCTCTTATTTTCTCTTTAATTTTAATAATTAGGTCTTCCCTCTCTTTCTTTTATTTAATATGGTTAAAGTTAATATTTTCAAAGAGCTAACTCTTCACTTCATTAATTCTTTATATTATTTTTGTTGTTGGTATTTAAATTTCATTCATTTTAGGCCCGATTTTGATCATCACTTCCTATCTACTGTTTTTGGGTATTGTTTTCTTTCCCAAAGCCTTAGGGACATTAATAAGTTATTAACAGGATATATTATTATACTTTTTTTTGAGACAGTGTCTCACTATCTATCCCTAGGTAGCTTGGAACTCACTATGTAGATCACGTTGATCTTGGACACACAGAACTCTGCCTGTCACTGTCTCCCATGTGCTGGTATAAAAGGCATGTGCCACCATGCAGGCTTAAATTCTTTGGATATGGGCACTTAGTGCTATAAACTTTCCTCTTCTATCTTCTTTGTGTCACATAGTTTTTGATATGTTGTGTTTACATTTTCATTCATTTTAGAAGTTTTTTATCTCCCCCTCTTTATTTCTTCCTTGATTCAATTATCATTCAGTTTTGTGTTTTTATCCATGAGTTTCTGTACTTTATGTAGTTTCAATTGTTATTAATTTTCCAGGTATTTATCTTCAAAGAAATTAGTCTCAGCAATATTTCAACAACATTTTTCTAATAACATAGAGACACCACAGCTTTATATGCTTTCCGTAGTATACATCCATTGTAATTATGGTCTACTAGTCTTTGGACCAGGACCCCAGTGAGGTTCCTTAGAAAATGGTGCAAACCCTCCTATTCATAGGGCAAATCAAGTGGCCTCTTTCTGGTTGTTTACTTTGTGTTCTAGAACATTCCAGGACTAGTTGATCTCACACAGGTTCAGACTTGTCACAATGACACTTCAAAACCAGTGGCTTCAGGTGTTTATCTGTGGATGTAGAGTTTAGGTCTCTTGATTGGAGCAATGTTCTTATGTATTCAGACTCATTGACCAGGCTTTAGATAACCAACTCCAATGCTAGGGAAGATGAGGACAAGACTCATGAACCCAAGGGAGTTAAGATTCTAAAATAGCATGAATTTAGTATATGTTGACTGATATATTATTGGAAATATCATAAAGTTCATGAGAAAGAGAAAATAATAGAAATGATGTAGAATATGAACAACGAAATGGTCATAATGGTCTCAATTGGTACACAGCATACCTAAAGGTTAAAATCTTAAAACTCCAGCTTACCTAACCAAGTTGTTATTCAATATAGAAGGTGACATATATTTATAGAGATCATATCTGCATGATCTTACAATGAGAAAGATCAATCTTCTATGCCATATCACATATGTAATAACTCTAAACTTAAAAGAAAATACTGAGATTTTGTAATTCCATGCAAGAGTCCTTAATCAAATGCAGACTTCCACCACATCCATGCCTCTCCATCCCCCCATCAGAACTCACGGATTTGACCACATGTACTAAGTCCTATCTGATCTGCTGGAGTCTAGCCAGCGCATCTAGAGATCACAAGTAAGGCATACTCTACCTCTCCCAGTAGTAATCATTCTCCAATAGTTCTCAGTCGAGGTCCATCCAGCAACCCATTTCTCTCCTCCCCTCTGGGCCCTTGTTTAATTGAGTTGACATGGGTCCTGTGCTCAATGCCACCATTGCCACAAGTTCACATATACAAGCCTCTGTTCTTGAACCAGTCCTGGATCTTAACAACCTTTTAACCCCCTCTTCCACAATGGTCCCTGAGCTGTGGGTGGGTGATAACTTTAAATGTTTATTAAAATAAAAGGAAAATCAAACATATATTGATACCAGTTTGCATTTCTCTACAAATCTACACAAATGGTGAGGCTCTGTGCTAAAGAAAACAGGAACACATAAATATCATATGCCTCCTGAGAGGAACACTATATAGTAGCTTAGAATCACACTTCAATTTGGTGACAAATTGCTATCTCTTAAATATGGCACATATAATGACAGAGACCCTTCAAAGAAATTATAGCAAAATATATTGCATAGTTTCATAATACAGTAACTGAAGAAGGATGATTCTGTTCTTCACTGAATGTACTCCCTGGTTGATAGTACCATAAATCTAAGTATATTCAAATGAGGCAAGCACATTAATTGAAATGTTAAATGAATACCCTCTCAGGGAAAAGCAGAGAGCACAGTATGCTTACATTAAAAAATATTCTAGTCTCCGTCTGTGACTGTTTCCCTAATGCCTATAGCTTTATTCATTTAATCAGTATATTTAGATTCCATAAAACATGTCAGTTTTTTAATATTTATGCTTCTTTGTGATTTAAAATAAAATATTATGATTTTCTTTATCTTACTTTAAAAAATTACTGAATCTTGTTATCTAATATTTAAAACCTATTATTTAAAACCTAATATTAATAACCTATTTCAAAATTATTTCACTATGTGAAGAATTCTTATAAGATTTCAGAGATTATATTTAAGAAAAAAATTAAAAGTTCCACAGATTGACAAATTTATTTATAGTTATGTTAGAATAGCTAAATTTGATTTACTAAAGGAAAAGGAGATGTTTATTTTCTAGACAAATTCAGATTCAAAGAAAGACGATGTCAAGGTGAAATAAGATCCAATCAGGCACAGAAAAATATTTTACATCAAATACTAATATGATATAAAACATGAAATTAAAATATAGATATTTCAAGGAAAGAATTATAATGTCATGATGAAAAAAATATTTTATGGAAGAATGCACTAAGGTTGTTACAGTTTCAAGTTCTAGATCACTGCCATGTGGCATTGTTAATGCTGACTCTTTCAACCAGGTTTATAGTCAAGATTGGGAATAAAAAGCACTCAGTGGAAATAATTGAAGACATTTGAGTTTGGATGAAAAAGGAAGAACATTTAGAGTTATGGGCAAATTAGGCATGAATACTGACATCATTAAAAAGAAAACAGGGAAGGGGCATTCCTTCCATCAAAACATGCTTGTTTTGCAAGAATAGGGGCCTTAGTTACATTTCCCAAAACCAATAAAAAAAATCCAGGTATAAGGCCTTTGCTTGTGTTCACAGTACTGGGGAGGTGTAGACAGGTTGGTGCTTGGGTCTCACTGGCCAACTATCCTAGCCTACTTTGTAAATCATGAGCCACTGAGATATTTTTTTGTCAACAAAATGTCCCCTTTCCTTTCCCCGACTTCTGTTCTTAGTACATATACTCAAATTATAAATATCTGGAGATAATATAAACAAATGAAAGAGAACGTAGGTTGCCTGATGTTTTTAAGTTTGTGTTTTTTACTTAGAATAATAGTCTAGTCCCATGCATATAACTTCAAATTTCATGATTTTGTTATTCTAGACTCGAGTAGAATTCCATTGTGTAAATATATCACATTTTGATTATTCATTCGTCAGTTGAGGTGTATTTAGATTGTTTCCATTTATTAGGCATTTATTAAAAGAGCAGAAACAAATATGACTGTGCAAATACCTCTGCAGGAGAATGAGTCCTTTGAGTATATCCCTAGAAGTGATATAACCACATCCTATTGTTGATTCATTTCTTTTTTTACGTATTTAGGAATTCTCCACACTGCTTTTCACAGTAATTGCACAAGTTTGCAATCCCAACACCAAGTGAATGAGGGTCCCCATTTACCCATATCATCATCATCATTTTGTGTGATTTCTTCTCTTGATCTTAGCGATTCAGACTGAAGTAAAATGAAATCTTAAATTGGTTTCAATTCACATTTTCCTAATTACTAAGGATGTTGAACACTTTATAAGGTGTTACTTAGCAATTTTTATTCCTTGTTTAGAGAGCTCTCTGTTAAGAACCATAGCCTATCTTTGATTTTTTTATTTGGTTCATTAGTTTACTTGATTGTTTTTTATTTATTAATTCTTTGTATATTCTCTTAAAAAATATTTTATTAAAATTAGAACCTCTCCCCCATCCTGTCCCCCAAAATCCCCTGCTGAATCTCATGCATTCTGCTATACATGTCATGTTAAGTCCTATCCAGTCAAACACTTGTACCCAAATGTCTTTCAGTGCAAGTTCATCCATTGGAGTCCAGTCAACCTATGTAGAGAGTAAGTAAGGTCTACTCTCCTTCACCCAGTAGTTATCAGTCCCCAACAGTTCCCAGGGTAGGACTGGTATGCCACCCATTTCCTTTGCTCTACTCTGGACACTTGTCTGAGTGACTTGACATGAGTCTTATGCTTGACACCACTATTGCAAAAGTTAACAGGTGCAACTAACCAGTGATTGAAAGCCTCTGTTCCCTATGTTCATGGACCAATCCTGGCTCTTACAATCTACCAACCCCTCTTCCGCAAGTCTCTTTGCCCTGGATGGGTGAGATTTAATATAGGGGACACACACTCTGCAGTCTCTTGTTCTCTAAAACTTGGCCAGTTCTATGTACACCACATTCTGCTGTATAAGGAAGCTTCGCTGTTGAGAATTGAGGGAGGCACTGGCATTTTCTCTAACCCCTGTGTTCCATGAGTCTTAGGTATAGAGGTTCCACTGTAGACCTGTTACTTAGGACTGGGCATCTCTCAGATGTATATTCTCTATGTTAGCAGTTGTGGAACTCTGCAATATTAATCCTCTTTCACATGAGTAGCTGGTGAAAATTTTCCCTTACTCTGTGTGTTTCCTCATCAATCAATTGGTTGTTTGCCTTGCTGTATGGAAGCTTATGTGTCCTGATGTAATTGGAGGAGCCAGGAAAATGGAAAGGAACCGAGGTGGTAAGGGGAAGAGGGAACCCTAAAAATTAGGATAGGAGACAGTTGTTAGTTACCAAGGATAAAATGTAGTATTTAACTAGAATTGGAGGATGGAGGATTATACAAAGAGCTATGGAGCTAAATGGGAAGAATGAGTTTAAGAGAGGGGAATCATTGGATATAGGTACTATTAAGGGGGGATGGAGAAAATGGGGGTATTTCATCTGGGGAGCACTTTAACTGGGGGTAGATGAGGGAGGGTTGTACAGGCTGAGTGAGGGGGAGATAAATTGTGCTTAGGTTGTATGGAAAACAGGGGGGTGTATTTATTCAAAAGCCTCCTGAAAAATAAACATACACTATATGAATATGAGTACATGTGCATAGCTGGAGGTTAGATAACAAGAAACAGTGCCAGACAGGAGATATCTCACTCCCAGTTGTTCATCACAGAAGTGATCCCAAAATAGCAGACAGCCTATTGCCCCAGCCTTTTAGTGTCTCCCAGAACTTGAAGATTAGACCCTATTGCTGAAGATAGGACATACTTTGGACAAAGTATTTGGACCAATCAAGCTGGGCCTCACCTGGAAATGTCCTCCCTGAAGACTAGCTCTCAAAGTATCAAAGGATACTATGCAAACTTCTGAGGGAAAAAAGTCAATCAACAGTCCAACACAGCTATAAAGTCAAATAACTACAACAATGACCAGCATAGGAAACTATCTCTATTGGTTCAGTAGTGGAACTCTTACCTTGGGAGTGAAAAACAGCTACCTAATTGGATTTAAAATTCATTTCGTGGTGGGGAACTTGTGCATGGTACTGTTAACATGGCCAAATACACATGGCTGGAGAGGTCATAGATCATGGAGAGGAAACTACGTATGTGACATCCCTAGATAAGGTAATTTCTGACTGTTGTTAAACATGTTTCTTTTTTTTCCTGCTGTTATGTGTTAACTATGTGCCAGTGTGTACTGCACACAACTCTGTAGGAGAGTGCAGTCATGCCTGCACAGATTCACAAACGCACAGCCTAGCTGGGCTATGCCACAGTGCAAATTTAGCTCAGCAGGAGTGAGGAGGGGGGGTTATGACACTGGTCCTTCAGTACACAGCATCCTTAAGAAGAGCAAGTAGGAATTAAATTAAGAAGAAAAAATTAGTCAAATTTTCATTTCCAGTAGTATTTAGTCAACTACAACTATTGATTCACACTTTCTTCAAATAAAAGACATAAGGAAGGGTACTTGCCTCCTCTGAGAGTAAAGGCTCCTCTGAGCCTTCACCTGCCCCCACCAAAAAGCAGCCCTTCCTTAATTTTTTGAGCTCAGTTACAAAAGAAAAAAGGCCTGTGACTGTATTTAAAAACGTCCATCAGATAAAATTCTATTACATAGAACTAAATGGTTTTATTTGAAACTGGACCAGAAAAGTGGTGTATGAGTGACTGTTGTATATAGTTTTAAATGGT
This sequence comes from Nannospalax galili, assembly GCF_000622305.1. Taxonomy (NCBI): domain Eukaryota; kingdom Metazoa; phylum Chordata; class Mammalia; order Rodentia; family Spalacidae; genus Nannospalax; species Nannospalax galili. The sequence continues at coordinate 3,909,532 of NW_008340588.1, forward strand.
TACTGCACCTTCTTATGTTGCACTTATGTGTGTGTTGGGGAAAGTTGATAGACGTTTCCAAATATGTATTCTATTTTCTTTTTGGTTTTTTTGATACAGGGTCTCCCTGTAGCCCCAGCTGTACTGGAACTCACTATGTAGATCAGGCTAGCCTTGAACTCACAGAGATCCGGCTGTCTCTGCCGCCCGAATGCTGGAATTAAAGTCATGTGCCACCACGCCTGGCTCCAAATATGTATTCTTATATTTACAAACAAGTTTACCTGTCACCACTAATCAAAGGAGCTTCTTTTTGAAACAGATAGATATTATTATATTTTCATAACTAGCCAAACACAGAGAATAAGAGTGTGTGAGATGCCCAATCCTAAGTGACAATCTACAATGGAATCTGTACACCCAAGGCTGGTGGTACATTGTGGAACAGGGCACAGAGAGAGCAGTAACACATCTCTCAACTCTTCCCAGCAAAGTTTCCTCATGAAATAAATGGTGATTAACACAGAAAGCCACAACAATCCAAAATGTAGAAAATAAGAGACTGAAGAATTTGTATCCTTGTATAGGACTACTATATTAAAACTCTGTCACCCATGACTCAGGGACCTTTGTGGACAAGGAGGTAGAAATATATAAGAAGGAAGAATCAAGGATTTTGGATGCCCACAAGCAAACAGTTTTCCAGGCTTCTTGGAACATGCTCATATGAACTTAAATCAATGGTGACAAAATGCACAAGGCTCATGCAGACTCAAACCAGTCAAAAATCCACCATAGAAGCTGAGAAATAAGTTAGAAAACTAAACCTTAGCTGAGGAACCATTGGCAGCTGATTACTGTTGGGCAAGGGCGAGCTGATCTTTAGGGAAGTGACACTAGATAGCCTGACCAGGCTCCAGTAGATGAGCTCATATCTTGGTGGACACATGGGTACATTTAATTTATTTGATAGGTTTTAACATATATGAGGAAATGTATGAAATCTGGAGGCTATGGGTGTTTCAGATAAGGGGGTAGTCTAAGTATGATTAAGAAGTATTATGTGAAATGTACCTTGATTCAGTAAAAGCATTTATATAAGTATAAAAATAATTTAAAATTAGTAAAAGTTACATGAATATGAAATAATAAATATATTTATTTTTAAGTGTTAAAACAATGAAAAGAAAATTTGTTACACTATTCAAAGACAGTAATTGAGGTTTTCCTCTGTTCTCCACATTAATACACACACACACATCTCTAAACATGCATGAACAAATGCGTGTACAGAGAGAAAGGGAGGGAGAGAGAGAGAAAGAGAGATATGGGGAGAGATAGAAAGAGAGATCAAAACAGATAGATACAGAGAGAAATAGAGAGAGAATGGGAGAGAAGTAATTTCTTCCCATTAGAAAAAATAGGAAAGATGTAATAAAAATATATTAGTAATAGACCAGACCCTAATCATCATAGGCTCGTGGATCTTAATGCCCTCAATCACACCTGAATTCTAGGGCAACTGTCTCCCCAATCCGACTGCCCAGCATTCAGTGTCCATGACAGTCACAATTGAAGGAGATCTGGCTATTACTCAGTCTGGAAGCATCCCTTGGTATTATTCACGTGATGCTGGCTAGCATGCAGGATGCAATTGTGTCGTGTACTGTAGACTTTCGTCTGTATTTCAAAGAAAGGCCTGGACAGGTGTGCAATGTATGTAGGTCACCCCAAAACAGGTGATGTGCAAAGTTGTGTGTGTGAAACCCCAACTGCAAGGGAGACTCCAATATGTTTGAGATGTCAGGACTGTGTAAAACGTGCTGAAGAAACTGTCAAGCACTTATTGGAGCCATCCTAAGTGAAAAGCAATGTTGGCTATTACTGGAAAGAGCAGTGAGGGGTAGGATTACACAAAAATCTTGGAGATCACATCATTGTAGCATATTGGATGCACAACATAAAGTTATAAAATTTAATTTTTATTTTAATATTTACTTTTATTTAATCTTATAATTCCTTTTGGTGAATTTCAATTAAATTACGTCTCTTTTCTCTTTCCTGTGTTTCCAGTTTTCCTGTTTTAAATGGGAATGTGTACAGTGTTCCACTGAATCTTGGAAGTATAATTCTTTTTTATTTTATAGGGACTTACAGATATTAGCTTAGGTTTCAGTACAGACACTGCATTGCGTCTTTTGACTTTTGAGATTCAGAGCTGTTGAGATGTCTGGGACTTTTAGAGATGAACTGAATGAATGTTTCATTATGTAATGTAATGAGCCTTTATATGATCAAAAACCATATGTTATGGTTTGAATGTGAGATGATATATTCAGGTTAATGTGCAGAAAGCTTGTTCAAACTGGTGATCTATTTGGAAGGTTCTGAAAATATTAGCAATCTAGGAATAACTACAGGAAGTAGAATACTATCAACATATCTTGAGTTTATAGCTTCCTCTGACCCTGCCTCGGTTTTTCTCTGCTTCTTTTTCATCATAAGCTTGAGAGGTTCTTTTGCTACATTTGAACAACCAACATAATGTTCGATCCGAAGTACACAGGTTCAAATAAACATTGTTGAAAACCTCTGAAAACATGACCTAATGTAAATCACTACCGCTATTGAGTTCTTTGGTCAAGGATTCTGCCACTAATATTCTTGTTTGTTATGAAATATGATAATTTATATTTCTGAGTAGCTTATTGCAGATATACTGGATCACTCACATTCCTGAGTTTTATCTATTTTCTCTATTACAGTCATCATTTTCCTCTTAAAACTGTGTATGTCACAAAGTAGATCATGTGACAGTATGAGGAAATGTTATGATGTTATATGTATTATAGTTTACAAATTAACTCTATACCTTTGGTGAGCATGTGCTATAGTTTCCATTTAAGGCAGAAATAAACCTAAACAAATTACAGATTATAATCAGTATAAAGCATATTTAGTGTTTCATCTCAAAATAGTCCTCTTAATATGAATTGCATATATTCAGTATTTATCCAACAGGTTAAAGGGAAGAAGCAAGGATTCTTCAACATATTTTAGGAAAAAATATTTCAGATATTTCAGATATTTATAAGGTTATTATAAAATTCTAAACAATGAACATTATGCCTAGTATGAAATCCAGATTGGAACTCTCATTCATTTATCATTATGTGGATTTTGTGTCAGGTGGAAAGGAAGTCCACCAAATAGTTGTTAAATGAAAAGCTTGTGATAAAAGTATTATAATCTTTTAATTGCATTGGTAATGGCAGGAATATGATAGTTGTGCAATGAACATTTTCTGATTTTTAGAAGTGTAGGAAATTCAATGTTGGAGAGATGGTTCAGCCATTAAGTACACTGACTGCTCATGCAGAAGACCCAGGTTCTGTTCCAGTGTCCACATGGTGGCTAACAACCTTCCATAACCCTAGTTCTAGTGTAGCTATGCCCTCTTCAGGTCTCCACAGTTACTGAACACATGGGTACACTGACATCCATGCAGACAAAACATTCATGTACATTAAAAAGCAGGTGCAATTTATTTTTTTAATGAAAAAATATTTCAAAATGAATAATAAATTACAAGTAGTCTCTATAAATGTAATTTCTAGATGATGATACAGAGACAAAGATTGTGTATTTTATATTCCAAATCCACATTGCTGGAAAATGTATGTCTGAATAAAGCTAAAATTCAGGCTTTAACTTACACATCCTGATGACTATAAATAAACTTATATTCAGCAATTAAGTAACTGCTCATGATTTCACTAAAATCAGAAGTTAATACTTAAGAAAATAGATTCACAATTTAAAATTCATGATATTTTTAAATATTAAAAACACTGTTGCTATATGGTTACAATGTTTTTTCAAAAACCTTAATGATAAAAATAATGATTTACGTAAATATATATGTATTCTATCAAAATAAATGAAGACTTTTACCAAATATATTGTTAATAAAGTAGTTAAAACTCTAAAGTCTGA
>NW_008340588.1:3913789-3917379 GCF_000622305.1 Nannospalax galili
TATTTATTGCTGAGAATAATTCAGCTTAGGAAATATTATCTGGCAGAAAATAATTTTTAAAAAAGTTATAAGGACAATACAGTCCATATAATGTGTTTGATTTATCAGAAAAAGCATGCATTTCATCTAAAACATGCTTCCTAAAGAAATATAGTGATTTAGCATGACAACACATTCTAGACTACACTTCAGTAAAATGAAACCATAATATTTGCAACTCTTTAGGGAAAAATATAGAAGTGCTTTATTCTCAGCAATAAATAAATAACCACAGTTTGTGTTATGTCAAAGCCAGTGTTTACCAAAGAAAAATAATCTCAAAAGTACTTGAAAATTCAATTGCATGATAAACTCACATCCCCATTGTCTTGTTTTCTTTGATGTTCAATAAGTCATCTAAGTTAAAAATAAGTTCTGTATGAAGTAAGTCAAGTGCAATAATGACACTAAAACAAACTTTGGAGATTGTATTTATCTGAATCATAAAAAGACACATTATCTCATCAGAATTTGTAATTATCATACAGTCAATGTTCTTCTCATTAAATAGTATTGTACAAATATTCCATATAACTTTATAGCAAAATCAAAACTTGTAATATGTCCCTAATGCAAATACATTTAACATTTTTTTCAATAATACTGTTAATGGAAGTGTAAATGCATGGCTTACTCTAAATAGCTTTCATGTAACTAAAGCTTTGTCTCCAGGGAACACCAAATGTTAGAAAAGAATGAGATCAGTAATATTATATTCAATCCTAAAGTGCTGCTGGAGAATTGAACTGCTACCTCCACAGCTTTCTGTTTGTCCATCAACCAGTGCACTTTAGAACTCCTTTAGTGATTTAGAGGCATTAACTAATCATTACACTCAATAACTTAAGGTTTTATCCCTTTTTACACAACTAAAGAAAGAAGGGAAGTGTTTTTCAACAAGTCAGCATAAAGCCAAGCAAGAAGCCTCATGTGCTTTTAATATAATTTAAATAGCTAGACTATTTTTTTTCCCAAAAATAATGTATAAATGGGAGTTACAAGTGGAAGGGAGGAGGAAAGCCAGAAAGTGGAGCTGGGGGAGGTCCAAGATGCACTTGGCCTCCTCTTTAGAAATGATATGTCATTACTCAGAAACATTGCATCATGCCTCCCAGTTTATTATTAATACAATTATTAGAAATTGAGGAGGTTAGCATAGGAGCTTACTTGGAAATGAAGAATAACTTTTATGTGTATGTGAAAATGTGTTGTAGTTTTCATTGACAAAGGCATATAATTCCTTGGCTAGTTGAAGAGGTGTTTAAAATTTAATAGGCATTGATATGTAATCATATATTAATTAGTTTAAGAACATTGTCACATTATTATATGACCCCAGTTTTCTAGTCACCTATTTATCTTTCCATTATAATTTCTAATAACTTCCTTGATACTCCCAAATATAAATTATATATTTGGGAATATTATTTTTACTTTGTTTCAACATTTTTCTTCATTCTCTGTCTTTGATTCTACCAGGTTTAGTAACAGTTGCAGTGTGTGGAATATTTTACCATAGGGGCATATTTGGAGGACTCAATTTCTGTCTACCTTCTGTTTTTGTGTATTGGTAAATCAGTTATAACATGCACAGTAAAGGAAAACTTTATTTTTCAACATTTTGCTGTATCCAAGTGAGAGAATTTGCTCTGAATTCATGTTATCAACATTAGTTAGTGGTTACATCATTTATCGCATGGTAATCTTGGAAAGTTTAATTTTTCTAATTACTGAGTTAAAAATTATGATGATTCTCTCACTTAAAGATCAGCTTTCCCTCACCCAGCAGTAATAAGCTACTAATTGGTCTTTGGCTAAGACTGGGGCCTGCTGCTCATTTTCATAGTTCTGTGCTGGAAGTTTGCCTACTTGAGTTTGAATGGGTATTGTGTATGAGAATACCTTTGCTATAGATTCATGTGAGCAAGGTCTCAGGAAGCTGTAAGGCTTATTTGCCTGTGGTCATGCACCATGTCCTTTGGCTCTTACATTCTTTCTGCCCCTTCTTCTCCAACGGTTCCTGAGTGGTAAGTGGGTAGAGTTTAATATAGGAGTCCTGTCCAGGGATCCACACTCTGCAGAACTATTTTCTATTTTCTGGCCATTTGTGGCCTTTCTGTTCATTGCCCTGTGTTACATGAGAAAGCTTTGTTGAGGAGAGTTGGAAAGATGTGTTAGTATTCTCTCTACCCCTTGTTCCCACATGTTTCATAAGATTTATTTTTTGAGATTCCATTGTAGATGTGGCACTTAGGACTGGGCATGTCACAGATAATTATTCTGTGTGTGATCATTTGTGGAACACTGTAATAGTCTCTGTCTTTTGCTGAAGAATCTTCTTTAATGAGTGTTATTAACATACATGTCTGTAAACATAAGAACTCATGTTTAGCACATATTAAAAATTACATTTGTCTAGGTATGAGACAACCTTGGGGTTTTCTCTAAGATAAGTGACCTCTCCAGCTATGTGTACTTGGCAATGTTTACAGTACCACACATGAGTTCCCTCCTATTGCGTGGGCTTTAAGTCCAATTAGGTAGTTGTTGATTGCTCCCAAATTTAAAGTGTCACTACTACTTCATTGTATGTCATTGCTGTGGTTTTTAGACCTCAAAGTTGCAGTTGGAGCATCAATTGATGTTCTCCCTTAACAGCTTGCATAATGCTCTCCAACGCTATGAGAGTTAGACTTCAGGGAGGTAGCTTCCAGGTCAATTCCAGCTCCATTGCTCTGTGTCTGAAGTATGACCTGTCTTCAGCAATAGGGTATTATCCTCAAGTTCTGGGAGGCAATCAAGGGCTGTGGTAAGAGACTCTTTAATTTTGGGAGTCTCTTAGACCACAATGGTTAACAACTCGAGGGAGGTTTCTCCTTTATGGCATTTTATTTCTTGTTATATAGCCTTCAGCTGTACACATTGACACATGTGCAGATACTGTATGTGTAATTTTCAGTAGGCTTTTGAACTAATCTTTAAGGGAATGAGTCTTGAAAGGCTGACTAGACACAGTGGATGAACTTGCATTGAGGGACATCTACACTAACTTGACTTGATAGGCCTTAATGGAAATGACAGAATACATGAATTCTGGTGAGGGGCTATGGGAAGGCACGGATGGATGGAGGAAGGAGTATAAAGATGATTAAGATGCTTTGTATGAAATACACAAATATTAAGTTAAAAATATAAAATAATAATATAAAAATTATGATGATAATAAATACAAAGTCATACATGTTTATATATATATATGTGATTATGGAGTAGTGTTCTATATCCTTATTGTTTAAGACTGGTGCTTAACATATAGTAAATTCAAAATAGATCATTGTCAGGGCTGTGAGTACTATGTTTTAGCTAATTTAATCTTATTTCCCAAAACCTATTTGAGATTTTGTCTTTTAAAAACAGTTCAATTTCATACACAAGTGAATCAAAACTCAAAGATGAAAGGGACAATTTCTAGTTTTGCTTTCCATGTACTAAATTGCCATGCAACAATTGGTCATTTTAAACTTTCCATTTTAAGCTTTGAGTAAAGTTTG
>NW_008340588.1:3917435-3917728 GCF_000622305.1 Nannospalax galili
GTTGAAGTCAGGTTTAGACATGAACAGAGGTTTCAGTATCTCCAGATAAATTTATTGTTCTGAAATAATATGAATATCAATTGTATAATGTGTAAAATAAATTGCTCTATAGTGATTATATTGATCAATGAAATGTATATTATATATTTATATTGTTTTATTACAGTATCTCCAGATAAATTTATTGTTCTGAAATAATATGAATATCAATTGTATAATGTGTAAAATAAATTGCTCTATAGTGATTATATTGATCAATGAAATGTATATTATATATTTATATTGTTTTATTA
>NW_008340588.1:3917751-3931379 GCF_000622305.1 Nannospalax galili
TATATGTATATGTATATGTCATTCAGTAGTACCAAAGTAGAAGCTTTGGTAAGCTCTTTGTCTAAGCTCATAGGTTATTGCCGTCTACTGCAAATATGTTTGGATTCAAATTCCAAACAGTTTTAAGCATCTTTCATTCATGTATTACTTTTGTTTCATTGCTGTGTTAAAGTACATTGACCAAAAACAACTTATGGAAGAAAGAGTTCATTTTGGCTGATGGTTATAGAGGAAGAGCCCATCATGATGGTGGTGTGGCATGGCAGCAGAAGATCAGAATAATAACCTGAGAGATCATATCTCAGTGGCACAGAGGAAGCCAAGTGAAGGAAATGTAATTGGGCCAACCGATAAACCCTCAAACTTGCCCCCACTGATGTATTTCTTCCTGCAAGTCAACACTTCCCCATACCTCCCCAAGCAGTGTCACCAACTGGGGACAAGTGTTCAAATACCCGAGCCTCTGGGAACTATTTCTCATACATACCAACACGAGTTGTAGCATAAATAACTTTTCTTGGAATACTTTTTCTTTTGGAAAAATTCCCAGACATAACGGGCAAATAATGCAGGTAATCAAGCATTGAAAAGTTGTCTAATTAAAAATAATGAATGCTGACAAAAGCAAGGAATTTTTTTGTGTATTTGTGTAGTATATATTTGACTTTAAATGCATTCTAAAGGATTAGTCAGAAGAAAACAGAGAAATAGATGATTAATGTCTATGATAACAGTAATTTAGCTCTAAAAAAAATACCAAAATTAAGCTCAAGTCTTTCACATCAGCTCCCTGAAACAATTGATTCTCCTTTTGTTCTCACTATTACGGTGCAGATATGAATCCAACAGATGAGGTGAAGATGATAGAACACTATCTTCCCAGTGATCATACCCTCTGATACGCTCCCACAGGGAAGAAAAATAAACTTAACAATTAAAAATGTTATTAATTTACTAAATAATAATAAGTGTGTTTACAGACACATCATACATACTGTCATTACATTATTTTTCTTTCATATCGGCATTTTCAGTGGACAATATTGAACAAAACTGTAGTATCCAGGGATGGAGAGATGGCTCAGCAGTTAAGAAACACTGGTTGTTCTTACAGAAGACCCCTGTTCAAATCCCAGCATCCACATGGCAGCTAACAACTGTCGGTAACTCGAGTCCCAGGGGATCCGACAGCCTCTTCTGACCTCCATGTGCACTGCACAACATGGGTGCACTTACCTACATGCAGGCAATACACACATACACATAAAATTAAAATAACATATAAATTTTTTTTAAAGTTAAAAAAATATAGTATCCTTCTGAGACAGAGAGAAATCAAGCATGCTATGACTAATATTCCTTCTAGGGAGGAGGCATATATAACATCTATCCCCTCCTCCCTTGGTCACAACAACAAATCAAGTTATCATTTCACCAAATTGTAGTCTGGGGTTCCAGTGAGTTTATTAGGCTTAATTTCAGAGCAATAAGTAACAGGCAATTTACAGGAATGTGGGTGTTCCCCCTCCCAATGGCCCACTAGGACCATTATGCAATTGTGGATGGTGGCTTCCCCACATCTGCATAAAATGGCAAGAAAGGCTCCCCTAGGCTTCCTCAGCCAAAATAACCTTAGGCCCTCTCCCCAGACCATGTGAAACTAGTCCAGACTGGTTGGGAGGTGTGGTTGACTCTACTTGCTCCTCTTTCCTTGCTTAGTGTGATAATCAACAAAGCTCAGCTATGATCTTAGGAAAGCAGGAGCAAACAAACTTGGGATGATGGCATCTGTCACTGGAGGATGGTCCTATAGAAAACATGTCCGTTGCCATCTGAAAAGGTGACTGATTGAAGAGATAAAATGGTTCAGCAGATCAAGGTACCTGATGCCAATCATGACTTGTGAGTTCAGTCCTCTGGACCCACATGGTGGATGGAGAAAACTAATTCCACATATTTTCCTCTGGTTTCCACAAGTGGATCTGGCATGCTTTCCCACCAAATAAATAAAAATACATTCAATAAGAGTGATGGTTAATCAAAGGTCGGTATTCCTCAGCTTCACTTCAAAGCAATGCATGCATGGCAGGAGCAGGTATTGGAGCCGTGTGGCCTTATCCCTTTTGGATTTACAGCAGCAGAACTGGTATGCCCTTGTTGATTCTATGCTGTAAATATTTAGGTGAATTTTTTTGTCTCTGTACTTTTGTTACAGCCTACTATAATTCTATAAAAATAGTAGACCAAAAATCTAATGATTTTTTCAACTTTTCAAAATCTGTGAGACTTCAGAAATAATACTAGACCATTTGATTATATTGAATTAAGTATATGGATATATCTTATATTGATTTGAAAAAAAAAGTAACTACTTGAAGTATGTTTAATGTTAATATTGCATAGCTTGAAGTAAAAGTTTTCACTTGTAAATTTTCCAAATGACGTCTGTTTTTATTTGATGAATTTTGGAGACAACCCAAGACAGAAACACATTTTGTGATGTGTAAATATAAAAATGTACATATTATTTGATTTGCAGTAAAAACCTCAGTCTCTGTCTATATTATAAAAAAATCCAGTCATTTTCAGAAAATATGTTAATTGGATTTGATTATTGTTTATATATTTAGCCTTGAAATGAAGTTTTAAAAATGCACAGCCTAAAATTTCTCAATTCTAGAAATGTAAAGACAAAATTTAATATATGAAATACAGAAGCATTATATTTTCACATGAGCTAAAACATACTTAAAGTTTCAAACACTTGGCTTAATCGTTCATCTATCATAATGACTATTAAGGGTTTAAATTTTATATCAATTTCATATAAGACTAATATTATCAATATAACTATATGAGAAGTGTCATTTTTATGGGACCATTCAAGTTTAATCACCATATGAAAACCAGCATAAAAACTATATCTAATAAATTTTATCTTTCCTAAAAGACAGAAAAAGGAAAACTTTATTATCAAGAACCTGAAATAACTTAGGAGTTGATATATTGTCATCATGTAGAACTCATGTGTCAGGAAAGCAAGGAAGGTAGAAACCTAAAATCCAAATAGCAGGTGTGTTGCAAAATTCGCTTTTGAGGTATTAAAATAAACCAAGGTCAGAATTAATAATTTCTAGCACTATTCTCCAAAACTACACTGCAGATATTTCATTGTGAACTTCAGTTGTTTATACAAATACATAAAGACAAATGATCACTTCTTAGATAAGTGTATTTTAGGTAATAAAAATAGTAATAATTTTTGTTAGGTAACAACAAATATTGCTCTGAAACAGCTGATGATTACAACATATGATAAGTACGGTCAGAGTGTACTTCAGTCCTGGTCTTTGACAGAGAAAAATTCATACATTCTAAACTCATCTATTAAATATAATTTTCATATCACAGTTGAGTAATCCTGAGCTGACATAAAATGCATCACAAACACTGTGTTATCATAAAATTTATTGAAAAAATATGATTCAATGTCTTTCACAGTTTTATATATTTTGTTCTATTAGATTTACTGAAAATTCATCTATTACACAAGGTAATATAGTCAGTTTTAAGTTTGTTAATTAAATTATCAAAATTTAATTAAGAACACTTTGAATCTAAACACTAAGGTGACTTTTAAAGAAAATTCATGTAAATATACAAATATCATAAACCACCACTAATGAAAAACAGGCATCAGTTTGCATTGTTTTTGATGAATTCTTCTGCTGCTCCCCATAAAATTAGTGGGAAAATATGAAAAGCACCAGTGATAATGGAAATTTTGTGGTAAAACTTTACAGTGTTAAAACAATGAGCACATTCTCTTTTCCATCTGAGAGAGGGAAGATGTAGTGCTCCCTTTTGGAACCAATTCCTGAAAGGTGTCTTACTTTCACACATGTGCCATGGCATGCAAGCATGTACACACACACACACACACACACACACACACACACACGCACACACACACTAAATAGAGATTGTTGTACCCACTAAAGAACCCAGTCTATAGAATAGATTGGCTCTTTTCTTCCAAGCATGAAACAGAGAAAGTAGATTATAATTATTTATTATAACAATCACTTCTTCACCAATATAACTACTACTGATTTATATGGACAAGACATTTCAATTTATTTTGTTTTTTATATGTATAACTGTATTGCCTGAATGTTTGTAAGTGCTACTATCTTGTGCAATGCCCACAGAGATTAGAAGAAAGCATCAGATTCCCTGGAATTAGAATTATGAGTGGGTGCTAGCTGCCATGTGGGTGCTGCAAACTAAACAAAGGTCCTTCACAAGAGCAGCCAATAGTCAAATGTTGAGCCATTTCTCCAGGCCCCTGGAGAAGACGTTTTAATTCCTTTTCTAAGGAAGCTCTTATAATAATAATAATAATAATAGTTATTAATTGTTATTATTTTACTTTTATCTGCTTTTATTTTATGCTAAATTTATTCCCGAGCCGTAAAAGATATTCCAGTTTTTTTCTGGAATATCTTTTCCTTTTGTGCGACTTCCTCTTCAGACTTAGGAACAATTTGTTCCTTTTCAGTGAGGATTATTTCGATGTGTCAGGGGGACCTCATGTATAGGTTAATCCAACCATGGGCTCCCTAAATTCTGTGGTGCATCTTGGGTGATTTGTTCACCTGGACAGTCTCAACCACCGGAGAGTCTACATCTAAACTCTTAAGTTCAGCATTACTGCCTGCATTTTTAAGCATGTGCAGCAAAAGTTCAGCACTTTTTTTGAGCCACTGGCTTGGGTGCAGCTACACTGTTTGGCCTGGACACGCCTACCAACTTCCCGTTATAATGCCAGAATGGCGCACACTGCTTCTTTAAAGTGACATCTTTCACATAGTTGGTGGCTTTTCGGTTATGCATATCCTTGATGGCCTGGCCAGTTTCACGTGTGTTCTTAAAGTGAACACGAAGATTGAATCATCTTAATTTGCATGATTTTTTAGTATTTTCTGTGTGAAGAGAGTAGGGAATCATTTTCGGGTCTCCTCAGGCCGCTTACAGGAAGACCTTATTATTTTACATATTTCATTTATTATATCTATGTTGTGTGTATGAGTGCATTGCCTGCATGGAAGTAAGTGCACCCATTTCATGCAATGCTTGTGGAAGTCAGAAGAGGACATCAGAGATCCTGGAACTGGAATTACAGACAATTATTAGCAATCACGTGAGTGCTGGAAACAGAACCTGGATCCTCTGCAAGAGCATCCAGTGCTCTTTATCACTGAGACATTTCTCCAGTCCTCGATGTTACTATTTTAAAAATATTTTATTTATTATTTTATTTTATGTGTATGAGCGTATTGCCTATTTGTGCACCCATATCAAGCAATTCCAGCAGAGGTCAGAAAGGGCTTTTGTTGTTAGTCACCAGGTGGGTGCTGGGAAGCAAAACCTGGGTCCTCTGCAAGAAAAGCAAGTGCTCTTAACCACTGAGCAATCTGTCCAGCTCCTAATGTTATTTTCATATATATATGAATTTTTTTATAATGAAAATATACAAAAATACATTTAGGGGTTCATCAACATGATACTGAATACTAATAATTTAAAAATATTACCCTGAGGAATACCATTTTAAGTATCATTATTAACATTATTAGTTTAAGTCATTCTTTGCAGAAGAGATGTCAAGCTATTTGCTAATTAAGGGCCATGACAGAAACTAAATAAGCACAAAGTGCTACTGCCTGCTGAATAAGCATAAACATGGTTCCATGAAAGAGCTCAAAGTATTTATACAAGACAGCAATTTGATGTTGCCAAGAGAGTATATCTCATTAGCTTTAGACATAAATCATCAGTAATGAGGTTAGGCTGCAGAAAACTGTCTCAGGTTGTCCATAAAACATCAAAAAGCTGACATGTCTATTTTGTTTTTATGTTTTTTTTTAATATTTGATTCTTGGAGACAAGGTATCATATAGAATAAGCTAGCTAGCCTCCACCTCACTATGTAGCTAATGTAAGCTTTGGATTTCTGACCTTCCTATCTCCAAGCCCTATCTCCAAGCCCTATCTCCAAGCCCAGGAATGTATAACTACTCCCATACTAATGATTCATATATTGGTTAGATATCTACAGTCTTCAAGGTTGAAAAATGATAGAAAATTTTATTACATTGGAACATTTTCTTTTCACTGCACATTATTTTTGCTGCAGCATCTGTATTTCACACTTTCTAAAAGAGAACACACTCATACATGTTCAGCATTGTGACTGTTTCGTGCTCATTCCCAAGTGTAACGTTGTGGTCATTGTTGGCAACAGTCATGCTACACAACACGGATGTTAGGGTCTTATTACTATAACATTAAAAATATTTGTTACAAATAGTAGTTTTGCAGATCCACCACACCATCATTGTACTCCTAGAAGAGATTTTTAAATAGAATTCAAGAAACAGACAACATCTGTAAATAGAAATTCCAGTAAATAGAAGAGGAGGAAGGGAGAGGGGAAAGAGGGGGAGAATGAGAGGGAGAGAGGGGCAGAGCAGGAGACAGGGAGACGGGGGGGGGAAGCAGAGAGGGGTTAGAGGAGAGAGAGAGAGAGAGAGAGAGAGAGAGAGAGAGAGAGAGAGCATACTAGCTGTATTCAAGACTCATAAGCCAAGGAACTATAACAGTCTAGAAATAAATTCAAATATTTACAGATCAAATACTTTTGACCATTGTAACAAGAACACCTGATGTGTACCTTAATAAACTGCTTGGGATGACAGAAATGGCCACATATAGAGGAGTAACTTTTTATCCTCAGGTTATGCCTTATTTGAAAAGAGTCAGTTTGATAGCACACACCTTTTTTTAATACCAGCACTTAGGAGGCAGAGGCAGGTAAATCTCTGTGGGACTGAAGCTAGCTTGTTCTACAAGGTGAGTTACAGACTAGCTGTGGCTACAGGGAGACTCTGTTTCCACAGAAAAAGAATTATCTCAAAGGGAATAATTGCACATGAACTCAAACTGTGAAATTATTAGAAAATCACACAGGAGAAAATATCTATAACATTGACCTACATAGGATTTTAATATAAGAAAAGGCTACAAAAGTGAAAATTGACAAATTAGATTATGTCACCTAGAAGGCTTGTGCAAAACCAATGAAGATAATGAAGGGCAGGACCATCTACATATTGAGAGAAATGGTTGAATGTTATACATCTTACAAGTGGTCAACATAAAACAAAAATAAATAAGGGACCCAACAGACACAAAATAAAGTACCTGAATAAAATTGAGCAAAATAGCCGAAGAGAAAAAATTTGCCTTACGGGTGAAAGAATAATACTCAGCACCACCAGAGAATTGTAAACTACAATCACATGATATTTCACCTTATATGTGTTAGAATAATTGAGTTCCAAAGGCTGAAATTTGACAAGAATTACAGATGTGATAGGAAAGCTACTGGCATACTGCTAGTGAGAATATAAGGCCATTCTATCATTATGGAAAACGATATAAGAATTACAGAAAAGGAGGAACAAGCAATCCAGAATCGCCATTTGAAGCACATATCAAAAGGGAATTATTTGGTGTGAAATCCATATTTCTACACTCCTATATTAACTGTGTCTTCATTCACAAGAGCCAAGGTATGATATCCAGGTGTGAAATGACTATGAATTTTCAGTAAACTTCAAATAAATGTAGATATACAGCCAGAATATTATTGAAACTCGAAGAAGTAGGGAATGGTCTCAGTTGTGATTATAAGGACTAACATGAAGAACACTGTGGCCAGTGAAGTGCACCAGGCACAGAGGGATGGACAGTGAGTGATTCCCTTCTGTTACAATCTAAAAATGTGAACTCACAGAATTAGAGAATAGAACAGTGATTTACAGGGTTCAGTGCAGGAAGAGTGTTTGAGGAGACACTGGTAAAATAATACAAAATTTCACCTAGGTAGGAGGAATGACTTTGAGACATTTATTGTACATGATAACAGAAAATTGAGAAGAGTGTATACTTTTAACATTCTTTCTGAAAATAATGCTATATATCTGAGTATAACACATAACAAAATGCATAGCTAATTAAGCTCATATTTAATTAGCCTTTCTCAATAGTTTATGTATTTGTAAATGACATTGTAAATAATAAAGATAACTATTATACTTTGTCAACTAAGAAAATAAGTTTATGACAGAAAAATTATTGTTGGTGTGCACAATACAAGTGACTGTACTAGGACTGACAAAATGACTCAGTGGATAAAGGTGCTTGCTGCCAAGCCAGAGTTTGATCCCCAGAAATCACATGTTGGTAAGAGAAAACCAATTCATTTGTCCTTTGATCTCTATATGATTCTCCCCACTCACACACAATAAATAAAAAATGTAAAAATTTAAGTTACCGGAACAGCTATAGTTCATTAAAAAATTGAAGAACTGAGAAAATAACAACATCCCCTAAGATATATTGTGTTTAGAGGAAATAGTGTTTCCTAGATTGCATCCTAGAAGAAAAGTATTATATTAGATAAAACAAAGAAAATATAAATGCAGTATTAACATTAGTTAAATTTAATCAATATTTATTCATTAACTGTGATAATGTAATATAACATAGTGTGGTTAATGATTGGAGAAATAGAGGTTACAGACGTACAAGTCCTACAAAATCTTCTTACTTTTAAAAATTGTTATGAACTAAAGTTTTGAGAAACTCTTACATCAAGGTAAATGCCTAGGATACTGTTTACCTTCGTTTTGAGACAGGGTATCTCACTGGTCTGCAACTAACCAAGTAGAATATGCTACCTGTCTCTGCTTCCCTTGTGTTGGGATGGCAAGCATACTACAATGTAATGATTTTTTAAAATACAGGTTCTTGGGATTGAACTCAGCTCCTAGTACTTGCACTTTACCAATTGAGCTGTGTCTCCAGCCCTACAATTTCTTTCTTTTAAGAGAATTGTAAGAACAAATGTGGAAGATAGGAATGCCTTTCCTCTAGCTTTAAAGACAAAGTAAATGATGTCTTCATCATTTACAATTAAAAAAAGATTTTTAAAGCATTATTATGTGATGTTTCAGCTATAACAGGCCATATCTAGCTTCTAGACATAGCCTGTCACTGGCATTAAAAATACATGTCTGAGAACTGGTGGAGTTTTGCTTACAGCTCACCCTGCTCACACAATTTCAACTAATTTCCCACTGGAACATGTAATGCATTCTTAAACAGGAAAAATTAAATATAGTAGTAAAAAAAGAAAGATGATAAAATCAATAAGAATGGGAAATGTAATATTATTCATGGAAATATAAATTTGAAAGGAGATGAAAGAAGAAATCACTTTGAAGCTTGATTATAACTAATTTGATCACATTCATAATTCTTGAATTACTTAATATTGATATGTAGATCTTTAAAATATTCAAATATTTCATGTAACTGAAATGATCAATTACTCAATAGCTTTTATAAATGTGAGCAGTAGTTTCATATTTGTAGAAGTCTGATTTAATAAATTTACCAGTTTACTTATTGAGTTCTGTAGTATTAATGGGTTTAATAATTAGTTATTTGGACAAGTTAAGGTACAAATAGTATTTTTCTTATTTCTTGAGAAAATCCTTTAAATATTAAAAAATGTATTAGAGAAAAGTTTTCATTTCACAGTGTGAGATGGGTCATTAACCACAGACAGGAAGAGCATAGAATATATGAAAAGACCAGAGTACACACACACACACACACACACACACACACACACACACACACACACAGAGAGAGAGAGCGAGAGAGAGAGAGAGAGAGAGAGAGAGAGAGAGAGAGAGAGAACACATAATGACTTTGTCCTTATTTTCTGAAGAATTAAAACATAGCCATATGGTTTCCTACTCACAGCATACTCTACTTTCTCTTCTTAAAAATTTCTATATAGTTTTCAATTTTATGGAACCAGAATTAAATGCCTAAGTAAAGCATCTCATAATTACACTTACTGAAAATGTTCATTCTCTTCAGTTAATAAGAAAAAGAATACACAGTTAGCATTGACCTCGAAAGTTTTCAGGCAACTAAATCTTTCCCTGGAGCAAATGCCATTCTCACTAGCTTTTTCCTCTTTAAAATGTCCCTATGGAGCTTTTCACAGTTTCAGGCAGAAATGCTTCTTTGCTGAATTTATACACTATTCCTTTAGAGCAAATATTCTTTTCTGAGATTGTGGAACATTTCAGCGTTCGTACTGTTGTTCTCTGCCTGTCATAAATACCTAATTGTGTGGACTGTGTTCAGTGCATGACTTGGAAATGCTTCAAATATTTCTAAAATATGCTTGGTGAAGAAAAATGTTAACAGTCTAAGAAACAATGGAAAACCATGCTTTCAGGAGATATTTCATGTTAAAATATATATTACAATACCATGTAATACACCTATTACTTGCTACTGTCTTCTAGCTCATATTTTACCATTATCCATGTCCTCTTCCTAGTTGCCATATCTCATCCAACATTAAAGACTTAATGAAACTATTTAATCTTCTCTAATAGTCAGACCGTCTCTGAAACTAGATGCTGAACTGGTGTGATTATTTCATTTCTGTCTACACTTAGGAAAGAATAAGGGACTTGGTAGGTCAAGAAGATAAGTCAAATGTTAAATTTATGTGCACCTTTCAGAAGCCAAGGTTCAGGGATTTTAGTCTGAATATATTTACAAGTTTAGGTGTTTCTCACATTTATAAAATTGTATGATTTACTTAGTCAAGAGCACCTTGGAGATTTGTGAAATTTTCTAAACAACTCCTAAAAGGTGAGCACAGGAGAAAAACATACATTAAAATAAAATGTTCTTTGCATTGGTGAAAAAAAAATCTACATAGGAACAGATTTGTTACTTTATAGATAGTAAATTGATTATAAATTGCTGAAGATATTGTCATTTTATTCACCCATATATTGTATAATTGAGGTATATTTATAGTCTCAGAGTACAAGGTAATAAAGCATTGATGCTATTATCTCATCCTTTTCATTTACTCATTTTTCAAACACAAACAGCACATTTCTAATGAACTAGGAAATGTCTATATTAGATCCTAAAAGCTGAACAAGTATGCCTTTTAATAAAAACTAATACTATAATAATAAGTGCCTTTTTCACTACCAGAAGTATACAGTCTCACTACATAATTGTGCTTTATTTTGAAAAGTAAATCCTAAGTTACCTTTAAATTCAAAATCACACTTCAAACAGGAAATGAAGCACATTTATCACTGTTTGTTTAAATAAAGTAAATTATTCTAAATATTTATTTTGAAATGTTTGTTCTTTTATTCTTGGATAATTTTATTTTACTTATTTCCATTGCATGCCAACAATGAGAAATACAATAATTCATTGTGTTTACCCCAACTATCCACTCTATTCTTTCCAAGAATATCAAAGCAAAGTTTTTAAAAGACTGTTATTCTTGTCAAGGCAAAATGGGAAGTTGTAATGAAAGTTTTTATTACGTACTATTGTGAAAAATGGAGAACACGAGGAATATCCTGCTAGTTCATTACTCATACAAACCAACAGTGCTAAAAATATTAGTTCAAAGAAAGTTTTAATATTTTCTGGATGGAAAGGGTGGTTGGTTGAATTTTTATTATAGCTTAGTTAAGATACTTATAGATGGGAAGAAACACTAAGTCAAAGGGGGACCTCACATTTCTTGTGAAGCTGTAAGTAGGCACTTGAATTAACCAAATACTTTTTCACATATACTTACATTTTTTTATGTATCAATATAAAATAAAGGACTGACTCACAAACTAGAGTAAACATGATATTTGTGGTCTAGACACTGGATTAATTTGTTTAATATTATTATCTACAGTTGTGTGTGTCTTCCTGCAAATGTCATAATGTAATTCTTTATGACAGAAAAAAATCCATTGTGTGTACATATCAAAGTTTCTTTATCTACATGAAAAAAATGTTCAACCTCGCTAGCCATTGGGGAAATGCAAATTAAAATGACATTCATATTCTATCTCTCTCCTCATAATTGTAGCTGTTATGAGAACATAGAACAACAAATGCTGTCAAGAGACTACTTACACTCACTGCTGGTGGGAATATAAACTAGTCTAGGCACCATGGAAATTGCTATGGGGGTTTTTAAAAAGAATTAGATGACAAAAATTAGAAATTCCATGTGACTCAGCTATACTATCCTTGGCATTTATCTCAAGGACTTCAGATCAGCATACCACAAAGATCCTTTCACAGCAATATTTAATACAACTCCATTTACAATAGCCAAGTACCTAATTTTGATCAAGACCATCAGTTAGCTTACAGAATATTTATTGAATGTTTGTTTGGTATAAGATATTGCTATGACATGGAAATAAGGAGAAATTCACTTGCTTGAATAGATACAAATGAGATTATATCAGGGATATTTGTTAAGGAGACATTAATACAAATAATAGCATATGCAAAACATCAAGATGATCATATATCAGATATTTTTATAATGATATATGTATGAAAATGTCATAATGAAACCCATTACATAGTACCACAACTAAAGAAATTATTTTTTTTAAAGGAATCAGAGGGGGATAGAGAGCATAAAGGCTCAGAGACTTGTCAGGGAGGCACACAGAGTAGTCTAAGAGTGATCAGTGAGTAAAGTGGTGAGTCCAACAGCAGGTAATTCACAGTGGGGCTGCAAGTGTGGCCATAGGAGCAGAAATGCATGGCACTATTTCAAAAGACTCCTGATCAGCATATTGTGTACCTGTTTAGAAATCTCTCTGAACTGTACCCTCAGAAAACTCAGAGCAAATGACAAGGAAAGTAAGCTGAATAGTAGAACTCTGCCTTGGTGACAGAATCCAGTGCATAGAGAAACAAGCTAGGCTGTTTTCACACTCTAATCTTTCAAGTTATTACCCTTTTGCCCACCTCTTTTTCCTATTCATTCCTTTCCCAATTTTATTCTTCTAAAGAACACTTATCAGCTGTAGCTTCGTAGGCTCTCTGTATTTGTCCATCCCTCTCTAGAGATGGGTAATTACAGCAGTTACTTGACAGTGTTTCCTTGCCTCTCTTCTGTCACAACTGCCACACATCCCCCTATCTTTTCCCTCATGTTCCTGCTTATATACATTTCCTTATTTATTTTTCCTTTATTAACCCAATATTAACCAATAGTGTTACGCTCAGAGTTTTTTTTATTAGTGGTTTGTTTGTTTGTTTGCATTGTTGTTTTGTTGTTCCTGATTTATTTCTTTTGCTTTTTCACCCAAACCAAAGTAATTCCTGTTTTTTTTTTAATTTTTTTTACAATTAAAGTTACAGTTTTAACAATATACAAAATATTACAGTAATTCAGATTTTTTGGCATGATGATTACAGATTTGATAAATACATTTTATATCTTATAATAGCGATGAGGATTATACAAAAGCTATTAAAACAATTATGAGAATAAATTCTATCGTCACCCAAGTATCTAAAGCCATTTTCCCTTGCGTTCCTCCAGAATGATTTGCTCTCATTCCCCACCTCAACCTGAGGAACCCCAAGAAGACACTTGTTTTTTTTTTTTTTTTTTTCATACAAAATAC
>NW_008340588.1:3933424-3933962 GCF_000622305.1 Nannospalax galili
AAACTTTCTGTTCAGCTCCTTAGCCCATCTTTCAATTGGGTTGCTTCTTGTTTTGGGTTTCTGTTTTTTAAGCTCCTTATATATTCTGGTAATTAAACCTCTATCAGATGTATCGCTGGTAAAGATTTTCTCCCATTCTGTGGGTTTTCTGTTTGTTTCCTTGGTTGTCTCCTTTGATGTACAGAAGCTTTTTAGTTTAATGAGGACCCACTTGTTAATTCTTGCCCTTGTTTCCTGGGCTATTGGTATCCGGTTTAGAAAGTCCTTTCCTACACCTATATCTTGTAGGTTTTTCCCAACCTTTTCCTCTTAGAGTTTGAGAGTTTCAAGCTTTACATTGAGGTCTTTGAGCCATTTGGAATTAACTTTAGTGCAAGGTGAAAGATAGGGTTTTAGTTTCAATCTTCAACAAGTGGAGATCCAGTTTTGCCAGCACCATTTGCTAAACATGCTGTCTTTCCTCCAGTTAATGTTCTAGGCCCCTTTGTCAAATATCAGGTGGCTAAAATTGCAGTTATTCATATTTAGGTCTTCAATT
>NW_008340588.1:3935858-3937061 GCF_000622305.1 Nannospalax galili
TTCATCCTATTGGTGAGGCTTTCTCCTGTTGTTTCTAATTGGCTTACTGAGTGTTTCACTTCCTTCTTCATTTCAGCTCTTTTCTAATTGGCTTATGGAGTGTTTCACTTCGTTCTTTATTTCAGCCTGAGTATTTTTCAATATTTCTAGCTCTTTTCTGAATTCATTCAGAAGTTTATCCCTATCTTCCTTCAGATCTATGATTACCTTGTTTGTGTGTTCTTTAAATTCAGTGAATTCTTTTATCATATTCATCATTGTTCTTTTGAGTTCCATGTCCTGCATTGTCTCTAGGGGATTCTCATAGTGCTCCTCTAGAGGATTACTGGTATTTGGTGGGGATATGTTATTTTGGTTTTTCATGTTATTATTTTTTCTCTGTGATTTTGACATGTGAATTTCTTTTGTAGTTTCTGACTCTTGTGTGATACTCGGGCCTTCAAGTTTAGTTTTGCTTCTTTTTTTTGAGCTTTATGTGTCTTTGTGGTTTACTTTTTGGGTATGAAGAGCTGGTTCGTCTAAGCTTCTGGTTCTCTCTTTTGATTTTATATTGTCAAGGCCGCATTGATTTTCTCTTCAGGAGTTCCACTGTGGCCAAATTCCAATGTGGATCAGAAGTTTTCAGACTTTCTCCTCAGGTCTGGAAACTTCTAAGAATGCTTTTGGCCTCAGGAACTTGGGTGGCACTGACCTGAGACCCTGGCAGTGGCGCGCCACACAGGGATGCAATCATTGATTTTCTCTTCAGGAGTTCCACTGTGGCCAAATTCCAATGTGGATCAGAAGTTTTCAGACTTTCTCCTCAGGTCTGGAAACTTCTAAGAATGCTTTTGGCCTCAGGAACTTGGGTGGCACTGACCTGAGACCCTGGCAGTGGCGCGCCACACAGGGATGCAATGGCAGATGGGGCGGGAAGAAGCCCAAATATTTCCCAGGGAGTGGATTGAATAGCTGGGTTGTACTAGATGCAAAGGATCAGGGAGAGTAAGGGTAAGCCTCGGAGCCCCAGAAAGAGGCTGTCAGCCCCAGAAAGGGGCTGGCAGGTGTTGCAGGACCAGGGAAGTAGAGGGAGGTGAGGGCAGGGCCAGGACCAGAAGCAGTGCTCCTGGGGCTCAAGAAAGGCACTGAGTTGGTCTGGGTGAGAAGGGTCAGGAAGCAGTATTGGTTCCCCAGGTGTCTGGGGCCCCAAGACTAGGAATGGCG
>NW_008340588.1:3937420-3949011 GCF_000622305.1 Nannospalax galili
CGAGGGGGGGGGATGGAAGGGTGAATGTGGCTTAGGGAGTCCTGGCGCGGATAGCTGCACTATAGACTTACCCCAAGAGGCCTGAGGATAGTAGTGCAGGCTAGGAGAGTTCAATAATTCCTGTTTTAATTCACATACTATTATCAGCGATCCTTTCCTTCCAAAAATGACTGACTCTTAAGAGGGAGATTAATTCTATATTTTTTTTATTACTATAATTTCATTGTGACCTCTCTTGATAGTGACTGTTTTCTCAGTCAATGTTGTACAATCGGGGAACAGATCTGATATCCAATCAATGTTGCTTTGGAGATGGACATCACAGTACTAAATTGTTGGCCCGTTTGAACAGAACAAGTATCCTTTATGAAATTATAAGGCAACTTTAAAATAAATATTTCACCCAATTATATAAGTCCACATGAACATCTTGAAAAGCAAAGACACAATTAATACATGAAAAGAAAACAAGGTAGCAATGCTCCAACAAAATTATTAAATCCACTGTAATGACTTCTAGTGAGACTAAATTGGAAGAAATCTCAAAGAAATTAAAACAAGAGTTATACATTTGTTCAAAAAACTAGCAAAGAAAATAAACTTTTGAATGAATCTCAAGAGAACACAGTCAAAATAAAAATCTGAAGTCAATAGGGGATATAAAAGAGTAATGCAATTAGGATATAGAAATAGTACATTTAAAACAAAGTGAAATACTGGAAGTGAAAAGCACAAGTCTAATAAAAAGCTCTTTGGAAACTCTCGCCAATAGAGTGGATGAAGAAAAGGACAAAATATCTGAGTTTGAGTATAAGCTTGAAGAACTGGAAAACTTCAATGGGGACAAAGATAATTAAGAAGAAGGTATAACTGAGATTTGCAAAAATTTAGGACGCTGTGAATTAACGATCAAATTTAAGAATTGTGGAAATGGGAGAAAGGAAAGGACTTTAATTTAAAAGGAAAGAAAATATTTTAAACAAGATCATGCCAGAAATCTTCCCTAGAATAAGTAAAATTATTTCAGTCCAAATAAAAGAGGTATTTGGAACACCAGACAAGATCAGGAGTCTCTCTTAAGTCTATAATAAGTAAACAAATAAATACAATAACAAACAAACCAGGGTAATATACACAGAAAAAAATATTCTCATAATTTAAAGATAATGGATTTTTTTCCAAGGACATAATAAATAAAAAACAGTTTAAATTAAATAATTTAGTACTACTAAACTGGCTCTACAGAAGATACTCAAAGAATCTGAGAGAGACAGAGAGATAGACAGACAGACAGAGAGAGAGAGAGAGAGAGAGAGAGAGAGAATCTGTATCAACTGAAAATCCCAAACCAAGCCAGAATGCTAGTTATTCAAATTCAGAAAACACCAAGCACTAAAAGTAAGCAAAATAGCAGAAATTAACACCTCTAAATAGTATATCTGAATACCAATGAATTAAATTCTTCCCTAAAGAAGCACAGGCTAAGAGAACTTATTGAAGGGAAGGATGTATGTATTTGTTCCATCTAATGAGAACATGTCCACATAAAATCAGATGCCATCTTGGGCTACAAAGATAAAGGGGACAATTGCAAACATATGGTTCTAGGAAATGAGTAGATATTGCTGCTCTAATTTGGAAAAATAATATTCAAACCAACTGTATTTAGAAAACATATTTTCATAGTGATAAAGAGAATGATCTATTATGAAAACATCACATTTCCAAACATATACTCATCAAACACAAATCCAGCCATTCACCCAATATAATAGAACAAATATTACTAGACTGTAAATTCACGGAAATATCCTAGCCTAATAATAGTGGTGTCTTCAATGTCTCTCTCTTTTCAGTTGACTGATAGTTCTGGCAAAAATTAAAATGAAAAGAAAATCTCAATTAAATGACATCAGAAATCAATTGGACCTAAGACATACCTATAGAACATTCCATCTAACACTGTGGTACCTACATTTTTTTCACAACTCATGGAACTTCTTGGAAATATATCATATGCTATGAGACAAGCAATTCCTATAGGAGAAATTGAAATAATTTATTTCATTTAATCATGATGAATTAAAACAACAAATTAAAACTAAAAAGAATATTGGAACATGCAAAAATGCATGGTGGATAAAAATGTACCAATGAAGGGCTACAGAGATGACGCAGTAATTATGAGCATTGGCTGCTCTTGCAAATGACGTGGTTTCAAATCCAGGCAACCACATGGTGGCTAACAACCATTCATAACTCCAGTTCCAGGGAACTTGACACCCTCTTCTGTTCTCCATAGGAATTGCCTGACAATGGCGCAATTACATACATGTAGGCATAAGACTCACATGAATAAAATAAAAATTGTCAAATTTAAAACACACCAATGAATGATTAATGAACCATTGAAGAATTCAAGAAAGATTTTTTTTAAATTTTTTTTTGAGACATAGTCTCCCTGTAGCCCCAGCTATCCTGGAACTCACTATGTAGACCAGGCTGGCCTTCAGCCTGCCTATGCCTCCAAGTGTTGGGATTAAAGGCATGTGACACCATGTCTGGCAAGAAAAATATATATAAAATAACATGAAATGGAATGAAAATGAGGACAAAATGGAATGAAAAATCACACTGAGGGGACAGAATGAAGGTGACTCTGAAAAGGAAGTCCATAGATGTAAATGGCTGTGTTATGAAATTGAAGAGATCTTAGGATATGGGAAACAAACAAGAACATGTAAAAAACAAAAGCAATGGAGAGAAGTAATTAATTAAGATGAGATGATAAATACATGAAGCAAATAAAAATAAAATTAAATTTTTTAAATGATTAACAGTATTGACATATTCTTACCAAGAACAAGCATGTGAAAGACAAAACTAATAAAATTAGCTATTAAAAAGGAGGCATTAAGACAGATGACAATAAAATTTAAGAATAAATTGGGACTTATCTTTAAAACATGCTTTCCAGTAAATTGAGAAAAATCTAAAAGTAATCAGTACCTTCTAAATGCATAAAAACCATGGAAGCTAAACTAAATTAAAATATTGAAATAGATTTACAAGTAATAGTGAGATTAAAAGAGTAATAAAAGTGTCCCAACATAAAATATCCACTTCCAGGTGGATTCGCTCACAAATTCTCCTAGAACTTAAGAAAATAACAAATGCTAATGCTTATCAAAATGTACCATAAATTAAGTAAAGGAAACTGCCAAGCTCTTTTTATGTAGACAGCATTGCCCTGATACCAAAATCAAGATTTTAAAAACCAAGAACAAAAAAGAAAATTATAGAGTGATCTCATTGATGAACCTAGATTAAAGAATCTCAACAAAATACTTGAAAATCCAATTCAAGAACACATCTAAAGCATCATGCATCATCGTCAAGTAGGCTACATTCCTGTAAAATCACATGATCATCTCAATAGCTGCTGGAGAAGCTTTATAGAAAATACATCTAATTATAGAAGCTCTAAAGAACCTGGGAGGCAAAGGGACACACCTCAACAGAATGCAGACTGTGTGACAGATCTATGTGCAACATTATAGTAAATGGAGGAACAGAATTTCCACCGCAGTTAAGAAGACAAAGATTTCTTGTTTTCTTCACTTTTATTCAACATAGAACTAGATGCAATATGTAGAATAATAAGACATGATAAAAGATGGAAGGTATACAAATAAAAGGAGCAGGTGAATGTTTGTAGTCCATGGCTATTATTCTATGGGCAAGAAAATAGAACTGAACAACACTTTCAATATTTTGTCAGGATGTAATGTTAGCATTCCTAAATGCCAACAGCAAAGAAATTGAGGAAAATATTGCAAAAATAATCACATTCACAACACACACACACACACACACACACACACACAAAGTATGTGTGTTACCTGGAATAAACAAAAACAAAAAACCTGAAATATCTCCACAGTGCAGCTTTAAAGACCAAGAGATAAATCTTAAATTACAGAATGATTTTATTTTAAAAGATATATATTAAAATAAAGCTATATTTAACCAAAACAACAACTGAATGGGCAATGCACTTGTTAATCAGTTGCATTTCACGATCTCATAATGGTTTGTATACTTCAAACCATGTTGTTACATGAAAAAAATGTGTTACCAGGATATGTAAAATGCTAATCACATAAATAAAATAACTTGAAAGGCATCAACTTAAGAAGATATTAGAAGATGGGAAAGCTCACATTCTCATCAACTGGAAGAATCAGTGCTGTGAAAATGCCTATCTTACCAACATCAATTGCAGATTTAATGCAGTCTCCATCAAAATTCCAATGTTATGCTCCACAGGAATTGAAAAAAAAAAAATCTTAAGCTTATTTGGAAGCTCAAAAGCCGCAGCTAGCAAAGCAACTCTGCTGACTGCTGCTAGACCATTATGACTGTAACTACTGTTAATATTAATTCTGGAAATATTGCCATGCCTGATTTCAAATTTTATTAAAGGGCCAAGTAATGAAATTAGCCTAGTATTGTCATGAATGCAGTCATGTAGATCACTAGGGTAGAGCAGCAGACTCAGATGTAAACCCTTGCTCTTAATGCCAAATTTTTTTAAATGCCCAACATTCTCATTGGACAAAAGAGTTTATTTAGCAAATGGGGCATGGAAAACCCGATAGCTCTATGTTGAAAAATAAGTTAGAACTGTATCTCTCACTCTGCACATACGTAAACTCAAATTGAGTCAGTGATCTTAAGATAAGACTTGTCATTCCGAACTGCTGGAGGAAAATGTAGGGAAAACACTTTACTATACAGAAATAGTTAAGGACTTTCTGAATATGATCACAGTCATATAGGAAATAAAGATGACAGTTGGCAAATAAGACCCGATGATATTTTAAAGTTTCAGCCCCTCAAAGAGTATGGATAATTAAGTGATGATAAGCTTCTGAAAGGAAGAAAATCACAGGCAAAATTGCATCTGATAAAGAAACATTATCTAGAATATACAAAGTCATAAAACTAAACAGGAAATCCAAATAATCCAGTAAAAGAATTGAAAAGAAAGCTCCCAGAAGAAGAGAAATTGCTAATAAATGTCTTTAAAAAGTGTTCCATATGTACCCATCAGGGAAATGAAAATTAAAACTATGTTAAAATTCTATCTCACCCCACACAGAATCATCAATAAAATAATTGTGGAAATGATATAAAGGATTCTAACAAAAAGGAATTCTTATTCATTCTGATTGGGAGTGTCAATAAAATGGTGTAGCTACTACGGATATCAGTATAACAGTTTCTCAAAACTAAAAATTGTCATAAGAGTCAGCTATGGCATTCTTTCATCACAGATATGTAAAGGATTATATATTGTACCAGAAATCCTTTGTGTAAATGTTTATCAATGCTCTATTCACAATATCAAGGAAATTAAATCATCCTAGATGCCTATTAACTGATGAATGAAAATGCACTACATAAGCACAATGGAATTTTCTTTATTACACAATTATTGAATTGTTGTCAATAAAGAAAACTAAAATTAAGTATTGTCAGGAAAATAGATTGAACTGAAAATACTACACTGTGGCAACCCCAGGTCATGAATGCAAAAATATGTAATTTTTATATGTTTGTATTCATGTGGGAACGAGTATCTATATAGGCCAGAAGATGTGAAGGGTTGTCTTTTCTTCAATGTGTACTTTGTATACATCATATACTTTATTTCTTCTTTTGAGGATTCTCTGTTTAGTTCCATTCCACAAATTTTAATTTGATTATTCACTTTCTTGGTGTTCAGTTTGTAGGCTGTTTCTTCACTCAAATGATGATGGTACAACAATAACTTTTTAGATTCATGAGATCCTATTTGTCACTTGTTGGTTCACCTTCATGATAGTATTCTTTACTGTGCAGAAATGTGTTTAGTTCTACTAGGTCTAATTTTTCATTTGTTGGTCTTAACGTCAATGGTAACAGAATTTTTTAGACTCCATTCCTGTGCCTATAAGTTTCAGTGTATTCCCTACTTTCTCCTCTATCAGACTTGTGTTATCAGGACATTTGTTGAGGTCCTAGGTTAATATGAAGTTGAGTTTTTACATGGTGAGAGATAAGGATCTAATTTAATTCTACTACATGCAGCTATCTAGTTTGACCAATACCATGTGTTTCAGTGCTATCTTTTCTTCAATGTATATTTTAAGACTCTATGTTAAAAAAAATCAGGTAGCTATAGGTGTGTAGGCTTTTTTATGAGAATTGGTGAGTTGAACAAAATTGTTTCTTAGAAACAAAGCTGAATGAAATAAATTTTGAGGATAATGCATTTTTGAAATATTAAAAGATTGGTTTTACTGATGATGAAAATTTTCATAAATTTACTCAATTTCTGGGTGTGGAGCTATCCACTGGAGCAGGACTAACCTACCAGAAGCCACTCTTTAAAAAAATAAAACAAAATGACTGTTCTTTCTATAGGGCACTAACTATCGGTTGCCAATAGCTCCTCAGCTATAGCGGGGAGTGGGGGTGGGAGGGTGGGGGGAGTATTCTGATTCCATCATTCCTCCCTGTTTGTATTTTGTCTGGCTTCATTCAGGAGTACTTGACCATACTGTCAAAACTGCTGTGAGTTCATATGTGCAACTGCCCTGCTGTGTTCAGAAAAACATTATTTTGATATAGCCATTTACTGCCTTTGACTCTTACACACTTCCAGTCCCCTGGTCTGCAACGATGCCTAATCCTTAGGAACAGCATGTGTGATATAGATTTCTATTTAATGTTAACACTCCATAGCCTCACAGTCTCTGCAGATTAACCAGGTGTGGGTCTTTGAGTTAGTTGTCAACTACTGAAAAAAGGAGATTCCTTTATGAGAGACTAACAAATATATAAATATAAATAAATATATATATATATACATTTCTCAATAAGGCAGTAGGACAATAGGAGATAGTGGATACTATGTTTAACACAGTAAGTGTTGTATGTAAATTATGCCCTATGGCCTATGCCCTATTTAGACACAGGTTCTTGGCACTAATCACAACTCAAATTGAGTGCTATCTTTAAATGTTATAGTGTGAAATTGTGTTTATTTATAGTTGGCGTTGATCCAAGTCAAATTGAATACTCTTATCAAATGTTATATCATGAAATGTGTTTATATATTATCAAAAATGGAGAACAAGTAAGATTATGATTAAATTGTACTATTATCCTCTAATAGTGGTACAAATTTTATGTAACATCTGCTTTTGTCTTTTAGATTGTTTGTAAAAAATCGTCATTATTATACATAAGCAAATATAAGAAATTACACATTGGGATAAATAGAATATCAAATACCTTTAAAAGTAAGCTTAATCACTGAGATTATGTAAGATGTTGGATCTTAAAGATTCCCATTATTTGGAACCATTTTGGTTTTGCAGCATAGAGATTATACTTCTACCCCAAATATTGGAATAATAATAAAGAAAATAAAGCAATTTTACATGCCAACTCATAGCACAAACAAAAGTAATGGAAATTAAAAATGATTCACTCTTTTTCCAAGTCATGTAAATATTTAGCAAAATGTCTAACCAAGTTAGAGATGCTTCTAACATTTCAGATATAATATTAAAGTTATAAAAACAAAATTTGGCATATTCTTATTAACTATATTCTCATACTATTTAGAATGTCAAAGAGTTGCTTGATTGGAAAATGTGAGCTACTTAATTTCCTTTAAAAAGTTTAGAATGCTAAATTAGTAAAGAAATATATTATTTATTTCCAAACTCATTTGGGACGTTGAAAAAATATAAAGGCACATAAATGTTCTATTCATTAATTGTATGGTTACTTGCATTTTTAAATTATATTGTCATTGATTTTCTTTAAATAAGACTTTTTAACAAATTAAAGAAAATGGCAACAAGAGTTATTTTCCCAGCAGGATAATGTATTTATAGCAAAATATCTTAATTTCTTACTCATTTCTTGCTGACTTTCTTTACTGAACAACTTAAACTGGCACCATCTCAGTTCTCTTTAGAAAATACCAGCTGTAGGAGTCTGTAAAATAGCACTGGTTTCACTTTGATTGTATTCAGCCAAAAATGCAGGAAATGATTGCATGTATTTTAAACAATTCTGCAAACCTTATTAGCGAAATAAACCATTTGATAACAACTATTTACAAAAAAAAATGTGAGATGCAAATTCTCCTAATGTGACTAAAATGACTTTTTCTGTATAAGGAAAACATTTGCTATTAATGTCTAACAACTATACTTTTTAGCATTATATATTATCAATTCAGCTCATTTACTTAAAATGAGTGTCTTTTATTTCCCAGCAAAGCTGTCAGTTGAGATCTTTAAAGACTGAATACACAGTAAAATTAAATTACTTAAAATTTGTAAGTTTTCATGGGTATAAATATATTGCCTGCCTGTATGTAAGTACACCCATATTATGCAATGCCTGCAGAGGTCATAAGAGGGCATCAGATCACCTGAAAGTGTGGTGAAGGCTTTCGGTAGCCACCATGTAGGTGTCAGGAACTGAACCCAGGTCCTCTGCAAGAGCAGCCACAGCTCTTACATGCTGAGCCATCTCTCTCCTCTCTCCATTAAAAATTTTAAAGAATATTCTGCAAACCTCAGTCTTTTCAATTTTACTAAATATTTGATATTTCTTACAGTATTTCCCTGTATCACCCTGACATTTTTTGTATTCCTTTTCCTTCCTACACAATTACATACTAAGAACATCATAGTGTTAGCCCCAGTTTGCTTTAATTGCACAGTTGACAAAGACTAGAATCATCTGAGAGGAAGATCTTAATTATGGAATTCCCTAGATCAATGGACTTTTGGGCAAATCTATGGGGGTTTTTACTAAATATTATTCATGTAAGAGTGTCCAGGTCATTGGAAGAGGCCTAGGTAGACCTAGGCTATATACAGAAACAAGCTGAAGGTGAGCATCAGCAAACCACAGAGCAAGTCATCACCACTCACTGCTCCTCCATGGTTCCTGACTTTATATTTTATGTTTCATATGTCCAACATGAGATTTGAGGGTATGTTTTATTTTAATATCTATATAGGTTTTATAAAGCTATTACTAGTTTTATTTTTGGTAATACATATGAAATGTATTTGTCTATTTATAAGTGTATTTTTCCTTTGCTTCTGCAGCATGGTCTACATGTGGCTTTTGAGTCTGGAAATGTCACAAGTTTGAGATGAGTTGTTTGAAGCACATAAAGTCTAAAGTGCACACAGGGATTTGAATTTTTTTTTTTTTGCCTTTTTGAAACAGGGTCTCCCTGTGGCCCCAGCTGGGATTTGAAATCTTAATACAAAGATAGAAAAAAATTAGTCCACAAGGATAATGAAGAGGAAGAAGAAGAAGATAAGGAGACAGAAAGACAGAGAAAAAAGAAGATAAAATAAAATCTAAAATATCTCAATTATATATTTAAACTCAGTTCTATCCTTGGGAACAGGCCTGATTCTTCTTTTGGCACCCCAGGCCTTTGGACTACCCTCTTGACCCAGATCACCCTACTGCTTTCTGATCCTTTGCACCCAAACCAACCCAATTCTTCAGTTTACTTCCTAGAGACTTTAGACCCTGCCCTCACCCCCAACTTGCCTTTACACATCTGAGACCAGGCTTCCACCTTGGCTGTCCCAACCCAACTGGCCTGGGATTCCTAAGACGAGGCTTCATCCCTGGTAAGTTTGAACTCACTCACTGCTCTTGACTCCCCAAACCTGATTCGGTCTCCCACCTCCCACATCCTTTTCCCTTTCTAACCTTTGGCACAAGACTACTTCTCTTGCTCCAGATTCCCCCCACTGCTTCCTGATTCTTTGCACTCAGACCACACCAATTCTTCAGTCTACATCCTTAGAGACCTCGTAGTCTGCCCCCACCCCTCAACTTGCCTTTGTAAATCTGAGACCAGCTTTGTTCCCTTGCTGCCACCACTCCCTAACTGCCTTGGATTCCTGAGACCAGCCTCTTCCCCTAACTACCTGAGACTGCCTGAATCCTACCTTTACCTAGCAATCCTCCCGAATTGTACTATGTCTGCTGACTAGAAGGACCCAGACTTTAGGAATAAGCCTGGGAGCATCTAATCCTTCACTGACTTGGGCCTCAGTGAGAATTTCTGAACAGCTGGACTAAAGTCATCAGGTATCTCTAATATAAAATTAAAAGAGAAAACCTTAAGACTAGACCAACCATCTTTTCTACCCAATAAGAAAACAACCAAGGCACATAAAGTATACAAAGAGAACAGACCTAGACTCAGAAAAGAAAGGCTTGATTCTAACACAAGAATCAGAAACTTATCTTCTCTTATCCACCTCCACCCTGTACCCTGCTGGACCATTTCACTGGTGGGCTCCAATTCCTTCACCTCAGGAGGGCTAGCTACCCCTTTCTCTCAGCCACCCCCACCCAGTCCCCTGCTGGCCTCTCTCAAATGTGGGCTCCAATTTTTTCACCTCAAGTATCAGGACTAGTTTCCCAAACCGTATTTACTAAACACCCTACCACCTATCCCTAAGTTCTCACCCAGGTGGTGGTCCCCTCACAGCCAACTTCACAGCCCCTGGATCAGGCAGAGAGACCCACTCAGCCAGGACTCTAATAAGACCCAGCTCACCAGTCTCTCTAAGCCATTTCTCTCATCCACCCCGACACTGTCCCCTGCTGGCTGCTCTCATAGACAGGCTCCAATTCCTTCACCTCAGGTCCTGGAACTAGCTTCACAAACATGATTAATTGAGCACTCTACCATAATTCTCCCCAGGTTGTTCCCTCACTGCCAACTTCCCAGGGTCCTGATCATGCAGAAAGACCTGCTCAGTCAGGACTCTGACCAGTCTACTGCCCAGCAAGAACTTGAAATACTCACCAATTTTTCCTCCATACCTAAACAAAAAATATCTAAGCTACATAAACAATATTAACAGAATCAAAATTAAACAAAAACAGAAGTTCCTGCTGAACAAATAACCAACAAAGAACAACCATATGCCCAAACAGCAATACTAAAGCACACAAGCAATATAAAAAATCAGGAAAATATATTCCCCCCAAAACCCACGAGTCCTACAGAAGTGCACAGCATTGAGAACCACCATGTAGAAGCCCAGGATGCAGAATTTAAAACAGCAATCATAAACATGATAAAAATAACTTCAGGAAAACACAAACAACCCAAATAACTCAAAGAAGAAAGGCATAAACTTTTGATGGAAGCTCAAGAATATCCAAACATGCAACTTAATGAAATATCAAAACCAATTCATAACTTGAAAATTAAATTCACTAAAGAGAGAAATGGTGAAGAAAACCCAAATGGCAATGGAAATGGGACTGAAAAACTCAATAAACAAATTAGAAACGACAGGAGAGTGTCTCACAAGCAGAATGAATGAAATGGGAAACAGAATATCAAGTCTTGAGGATAAAGTTGAAGATCTGGACTCCTTAAGCAAAGACTATGCAAAAATAAAAAAGAACACAGGAATGGAATACTCAGGAAATGTGGGATAACATAAAATGACCAAATTTATGCA
>NW_008340588.1:3949344-3954483 GCF_000622305.1 Nannospalax galili
TAGGATGCATGAAATAGAAAACAGAATATCAAGACTGGAGGATGAAGTTGAAGATCTAGACTCCTTAAGCAAAGACTATGCAAAATTTAAAAACACACACAGGGATGGAATACTTAGGAAATGTGGTCCAAAATTAAATGACCAAATCTACGTATTATAGGCATACAGGAAGGAGAAGAAACTCAAACCTATGGCATCAAGCAAATCTTCAATAGTATTACAGAAGAAAATCTTCCTAAATTAAGGAAAGATAATGTATATAGATTCAAGAATCAAGGCCAGATGTGGTGGCACATGCCTTTAATCTGAGAATTGTAGAGGCAGAATCCAAAATTAAATGACCAAATCTACGTATTATAGGCATACAGGAAGGAGAAGAAACTCAAACCTATGGCATCAAGCAAATCTTCAATAGTATTACAGAAGAAAATCTTCCTAAATTAAGGAAAGATAATGTATATAGATTCAAGAATCAAGGCCAGATGTGGTGGCACATGCCTTTAATCTGAGAATTGTAGAGGCAGAAGCAGATGTGAGTTTCAAACTCTGTGAGTTTGAGGCCAGCCTGGCCTACAGAGTGAGTTTCAGACCAGCTGAGGCTACAGGGAGTTGCTGTCTCAAAAAAGACCCACCCCCCAAAAAAAGAAGAAAAGAAAAAGGGAAAAAGAAGCACAGAGAACACCATTAAGTCATGATCAGAACATAAAGTTTCCACAACATATCATAGATAAAAACATTAACTGTGCAGAATAAAGAAAGGGTATGAAATCTTCTAGAGGAAAGCAAGTTATATATAAAGGAAAACCCATCAGAATTACAGCTGACATTTCAATGCAAACTATGATAGCCATGAGAGCATGGAACAGGTAATCCAAGATTGTTTAGAAGACCCAAGTTTGGGTCTTCCAAACCAGCAATACAGAGAATACTTGAAGCAATAAAAAGACCAAAGAAAGGAATGAATGTGCCCAAGAGGTTACAGAAAGAAAATAAAGGTATAACAATGGGAACAAAAAATATGTCCACAAACGAAAAGAAATTAAAATGACAGTATACAACACACAGATTTCAATAATAACACTAAATATCAATGGCCTCAATCTCCCTGTCAAAAGACAGAGGCTCATGCAATGGATCATGACAGAAAACACATCATTTTGTTGAACTTTAAGAAACTCATCTCACATTCAAAGATAGATATCTTATTGTGAAAGGATGGAAAAAATTATTCCACCATAAAAACAGGTGTCACAATTTGTTATCAGACAAAATAGACTCAAACTAAAACTAGTAAGAAGAGATAATTAGGGTTACTTCATTCTAATCAGAGGAACAATTGACCAAGTAGATATTACAATCATAAACATTTATGTACTAAACTCTGGAGCACCCAATTTCATAAAATGAGTAGTCCAGGAGTATAAAACAGAGATTGAAAACAATTCAGTGATAATGGGAGACTTTAATACATCACTTTCTTCAATAGACAGGTCAACTGGACAAAGAATAAACAGACAGACATCTGAATTAAGTGACATAACACATGAAATGGACTTAACAGATACACACAGAATGTTCTACCAAACCACCAAAGAATATAGTTTCTACTCAACAGCTCATGCAAGTTATTCTAAAATTGACCATGACCACATTCTGGGTCACGAAAGAAAGTCAACAAATACTAAAAAAAAAAAAAAAAAAAAAGGAAGCTCTAGAAAATATACAAACTCATGGATATTGAACAAAACACTTCTGAATCAAGAACTGGTCAAAGGAGAAATTAAGAAGAAACCAAAATATTCCTGGAGGAAAATGAAAATGAGAATACAACACACAAAATCTCTGGGACACTCTAAAAGCAGTCCCAAGAGGTAAGTTTATAGCTCTTAGTGCCTACATTTAAAAAATCAGAAAGGCCACATGTAAATGACTTAACAGTGCAACTCGAGACTCTGGAAGGGCAAGAAGAAACCAACCCCAAACCTAGTATATGAGAAGAAATAACAAAACAAAGAGCAGAAATTAATGAAACAGAAACAAATAACACATACAAAAAAGAAAAAACCACACCAATGAATCTAAAGCTGGTTCTTTGAAAATAGACAGAGCCTTAGCCCAGTTAACCAAAAGAAAAAAAGAGAAAATACAAAAATCAACAAAATGAGAGATGAAAGGGGCAACATCACGACACCCCTCAAAGCCCAAAACATTGTAGAGGAATACTTTAAAAATCTATACTCCATTAAGTTTGAAAACCTAAAAGAAATGGATGAATTTCTAAACTCATGGCTACCACCAAAGTTAAACCAAGAGGAAATCAAAAGCCTAAGCCTACCCATAACATATAAGAAAATTGAAACAGTAATACAAACCCTCCTGACTAATAAAAGCCCAGACTCAGAAGGATTCAGAGCAGAATTCTACCAGACATTCAAAGAAAATCTACAACTAATACTGCTTAAATTATTCAAAAAGATAGAAAGAGTGGGAGAACTCCCAAACTCCTTTTATGAACCCAGTATCACTTGAATGCCAAAACCAGGTAAAGATACAGCCAAAAAAAGAAAGATATACCCTTAATGAACATAGATGAAAGAAAATACTTGCAAACCACATATCATCCATTTCAATCAATTAAGCTTTATTACAGAGATGCAGGGATGCTTCAACACATGTAAGTCAATAAATGTAATAAATCATATAAATGCACTTAAAGACAAGAACCACATAGTCATCTCAATAGATGGAGAAAAAATATTTGACAAAATTCAACATGCAATCATGTTAAAAGTCCTAGAAGGAATTGGTCTGGCAGGAACATGCCTAAACATAATTAAAGTTATATACAACAAACCCATAGCCAACAGCATCCTAAATTAAAAAAAAAAAAACTTGATGCATTCCCATTAAATAGTCCACTCTCTCCACTCCTTTCTCCTTTTCAAGATAGTGCTTGAAACTCTTACAAGAGCAATGAGATAAGAGAAGGAAATTAAAATGGCATGAATTGGAAGAGGCCAAATTATCCCTATTTGCAGATAATATGATATTATACGTAAGAGATGCCAAAAATTCACTAGAAAACTGCTAGAATTGATTAATGCTTTCAGTAAAGTGGCAGGGTACAAAATCAACCTACAAAAATCAGTAGCCTTTCTATTACCAATAACAAGCAATCAGATAAAGCACTCGAGGAAACCCCCTCATTCTCAATAGCCTCAAAAAATATTTAGGAATAAGTCTAACCTAAAGCATTAAGGATATCTACAATGAAAATTCCAAAACTCAAAAGAGATAGAGGAAGTCATTAGAAGATGGAAAGACCTACCATGCTCATTTATTTGTAGAATCATTACTGTAAAAATGACCATCTTACAAAAACAATTTATAGATTCAATGCAATCCCAATCAAAGTACCCATGACATTCTTCACAGAGCTTGATAAAATCATTCCAAAATTCATATGTAATCACAAATGACGTCAGATAGCCAAAACAGTCTTGGGCAAATTAACAATTCTGGGGGATCACAATACCAGAACTCAGATTATATTACAGACCTACAGTTATAAAAACAGCATGGTTTTTATAACTGGCACAAAAATAGGCATATAAATATGTATCAATGGAACACAATAGAAATTCCAAATATTAGTTTACATAATTTCAGCCACCTGATATTCAACAAGAGTCCTAATAGCATACAATGGCAGAAAGATAGCATCTTCAACAAATGGTAGTGGCAAAACTGGATCTACATCTGCACAAAAATGAAACCTGATCCTTATTTTTCACTGTGCACAAAGTCAAATCCAAATTGTTCAAAGACTTCAATATAAAACCTGAAACTCAGAAAACACTAGAAGAAAATATAAATAGCATCATCCAAGATATAGGCATAGTAAAGGACTTTCTAAATCACACGCCAGCTGCTCAGGCATTTTGGTTGACAATAACTAAGTGGGATCACATTAAATTACAAAGTTTTGTACAGCGAAAGGAAAGAAGAAAAGTTTTGTAAGGAAGGGAAGAGGAAAACCACTGAGATGGAGAAAATCTTCACCAGCTACACATCTGACAGAGGATTAACATCCAGAATATACAAAGAACTCAAAAGAGAAATAAATAAGAAAATAAACAACCAAATAAAAAGGGCAATAGACCTAAACAGAGTGTTCTCAAGTGAAGAAATAAAAATGGTTAAGAAGCACTTTTAAAAGTGCTCAACACCCTTAGTAGAAAAATGCAGATGAGAAAAACTCTTTAAGATTCCATTTTGTACCAGTCAGATTGGACAAATGAAGAGAATAAAAGACTGCAATTGCCGGAGAGAATGTGGAGAAAGAAGAATGTTCATTCATTCACTGCTGGTAGAATGCAATATCATGCAACCACTATGGAAGCAGAAAGCAGTGTGGAGAACACTCACAACACTAAAAATGAACCTAACATATGATCCAGTGATACCACTGATTGGCATATACCCAAAGAACTCATCATACTGTAG
The DNA here is from genome assembly GCF_000622305.1 of Nannospalax galili. Classification (NCBI taxonomy): domain Eukaryota; kingdom Metazoa; phylum Chordata; class Mammalia; order Rodentia; family Spalacidae; genus Nannospalax; species Nannospalax galili. Next base: position 3,953,851 of record NW_008340588.1, read on the forward strand.
AAATACCTGTACATCCCTGTTTGTTGCTACTCTTCACAATAGCAAAGAAATAGAAACAACCTAAATGTCCCTCAAAAACTCAATAGAAATATTTTGTAAAATGTGCTTTAAACCATAAGATGGAGCAATATATGTCATCCCTGATCATAGAAAAACATTCCGCACAGCTTACATGTACTTGGCACAGTAATTAGTAATTACACTTTTGCCACTTAAGAGTATGATTATTGGGGGCTGGAGAGATGGCTCATCTGGATGACTGTTCTTGCAGAAGACCCAGGTTCGAATCCCAGCACCCACATGGCAGCTAACAACTGTCCATAACTCCAGTTCCAGGGGATTCAACAGACTCTTATGCCCTCCATGGGCATTTCATGATGCAGGTGCACTTACCTACATGCAAGCAATAACATTCATACACATAAAATAAAAATAATAAAATATTTTTTAAAAAATATGATTTGAGCCGAGCGTGGTGGCACACTCCCAGCACGCGGGAGGCAGAGGCAGGCAGATCTCTGTGAGTTCAAGGCCAGCCTGGTCTACATAGTTCCAGAACAGCTGGAGCTACAGGGAGACCCTGTCTCAAAAAGACAAAAATAAATAAATAAATAAATAAATAAATCACTTTTA
>NW_008340588.1:3954565-3956577 GCF_000622305.1 Nannospalax galili
CCAAAATTCAGTATATTGTTGAATATTTTTCCTTCCACATGCCAAGCAAATATCTTGGCCTTCATAATAAATAAATATAGCTATAAATCTATTCCTCTTCTTTGTATATTGACAAATTGTGAGTCTTTTATTAATTGCATCTAATGGAAAAAGGAGCTTCTATGATGATGGTGAAGTGCCCTACTCTGTGTGTATAAGGTTAAGAACTAAGGGGGCCATTTATTTCTATTTCCGTTTAAGAGAATAATAGAATAGATTTTCCTGTGTGACTTAGGCAGCCATGGAATTTTGGTCAAGATAACAGCATCATTAATGAGTTCCAGGTTGTATAGCCAACCTCACACAACATAATGTGCTTGGTTATTTCCATAACATTCTTATAATTCACTGCAGTAGTGGACAGTCTTCCTATGACTATTATTGTAGTTCACGGAATTCACACCCAAGTGAGACTATTGATCACTTTTCAGCACTATGAAACCTAACCTGAAGTTTCCAGGTTTGTACCAGCATTGCTTCTTCATATCCTATGATCCAAGTATGTTGTGTCTTCAGCAATAAGATTGTAATGAAATGTGATAGTGTAATCAAGACCAAAGTTGTGGTGGTTTGAATGAGAAAGTCCCCGCTTGGTTCCACGTAGTTGGACTTTTGGTCCTGAGTTCACTGAACTTTTTGTGGAGGATCATGCAACCTTTAGGAGATGTGGCCATGCAAGAGGAAGAATGTTACTGGGAATAGGTTTAAGAGTTCTTAAACTGTCAGATTTCCAGTGTCTCTCTTCTCTCTGTATGCTCTTGATGATGTGAGTGCTCAGTTTTCTGCTTCCTGCTGCCTTTCGCCAAGCCTCCCACCATGAGCGACTCTTATCTCTCTGGAATCATAAATCCAATAATTTTTTCTTCTATAAGCTGCCTTAGTCATGGTATTTTATCACAGAAACAGAAAAGTAGCTAATACAAATGGTAGTAGCCTGTGGCATGTTCATCTTTAAATGGAACATTTACATCACTCCCTCTTCTGCCAAGGTTTAGTGTCATTTGGGGAAGGTGAGGAAATAAGAGTTTAAGAGCCAGAAATAGTAGATATCTGCACAAAATGAGGTTTTACGGCCATGGCACACATGAACTCATAGTGGCCATTACTACTTGCTGAGGACTTACAAAAGATAAAATCTTCAATATTCCTGCATGAAACGGGCAAAGGAGCCAACCCCTAGTTTGGAAGACGTTTGCAGTAGAAGGCTTCTGCTGGTGGAATGAGAGTCAGTTTTCTCTAGGGATGTGTTCCCTGGGCAGATATATATTTTCACTAGATGGTCCTAAGCCCAGGTTCATAAAGCAGGCCCAAATGGACTCACTGGGTTTAAAAACAAAGAACATGAAATTTCAAGGGAAAATAATGGTGGCTGGGAAGGAATTGAAAGGAAGGGCAGATTCCATCAAAACACATTATATTTATGTAAAAAATTCGTAAACGATAGGTGTTTAAAAAATACAACATTAATGAGCATTCATCTATGCTCACAATCATACCTCCATGGAAAACTCCAAAAACATTATATAACCAGTGATAGACACTCCACCTCAAATGCTTACCAATGCCACTTTACCAAAAGCTATAAAGATAAGAAATAAGCATTTGTATTCCTTTTTGTACCATAAATTTCAGTGGTCATCCACAGGCAAAGAATGTGTGCTAATATATGCCTAAAATTTCACTATGAACTGGAATATATGAGGCAGACTGGACCAGTAACCCAAACAAGATTTGGATTTTTTTCTATTAAAAGAGAGGTAACATTTGTTCATGAGGAAATTTCTATGCCTTTAATTTGTGGCCAAGAAATCTGATCTGAGCCATAAATTATAACAGACCCTAGGAAGAGAGTAAGAGTCACAGGCAGTAGGGACAATCAATAAATATTACATAAAGCCTACCAAATTAGAAATTTGACCAACTTATAAAATGTCATTTATTGCCAACATGTATGTCATTTTTCAAAACATAAA
>NW_008340588.1:3956750-3972494 GCF_000622305.1 Nannospalax galili
AAAATGTCCCACCAGAGTCTAGTGTAGTTAATATGTTGGCTTTATTGGAATTAGTGTGATTTTGAGATGTGGGAAAAACATTTTCCCCATTAGAAACCAGTGAGTTGTCATATGTTCATATAATTATTAGAAAACTACTCAAGAAAAAGAGAAATGTGGGAGAAAAAAAGATCAGTAAAAAGACTTCATCTGTTTTAACATTTATAATTTTGACTTTTTCCAAATATGCAATGTGAACACATTTCTGGAACTAGAGTTACGGACAGTTTTTATCTGTTATGTGTGTGCTGGAATTCAAACCTGGGTTTTCTGCAAGAACAACCAGTGTTTTTAACCGCTGAGCCATCTCTCCAGCTCCAATAAACATATTTCTGAAGACTCTCCCAGTTCTTCTACTGTGATCCTCTTTTCCTGGAACTTTCAGTGTCTCCTAGGTTTCTGAAGAATTAATTGGGACTTATGGAAACAGTCTAAGAGATGCATGATGACACATAAATATTTTATTCCTCAAGACAGTCCTTGAACATCCTTGGACATCCAGATATCCTTGAACATCCACCTTCAAGTCTGTCATACATGTAATAGGATTCCCCTATCTTCAGTTTTGCTTCTCTGTACTTTAAGTTACATAATCTTTATATCCATAACTTGGGTGAATGTAAATTCCTCTTCTCTACATCAAGAATTCAAAATTGCATTTTCAATAACTTCCCTAATGATATTAGTGCAGCTGAAATAGATGACAATCCATTTACTATATTGAAGAGGTAATATTTGCTATTCATATTCCATTTTACCTAACAAATCAAAAGTCACTTCCAAAATACAAACTATATTCCAGTAATATGTATTCTTTTGTTGTCCAAAGTGTTCTCAATAGCTTTCATGTATTTTATTGAACTATATGAGTTATGTGATGTCCATAATGATACATCTGCTAATGAATGGGGAGGTAACTGAGGGGTGGAATAATCTATCTTAGTCTACCACCACATTAAAGTGGGATGTACTTTCAATAAGTTTCAGTCATATAAAAACTGACAACAACAGAAGTATCATGATCATTCCTGTGTGAGAGTCATGGGAGTGAGTCCTTTGTTGGCAATTTTACCTCAATGCTATCCATGAACTCCATAAATTCCCTCAGAAATTTCAGCACTAACTTCTACATATCAAATCCTTAGTTTTTCGTTCCTTCTTCATAAAGATCGGTTTTAAATGTTGCTCAGTAACTCTTCCTTGTCTTCTTTTGTTAGCCCCAGATTTCTAATCTTAAAATTACATCACCAATAATTAGCATGAACTCCAAAGGCAACTGTATTAATGAAACAAATGCCCCAAATTAGCATTTTATCATTATTCATCATCACATACCTACAAATGCATTCATCTTTCTATACATATTTTGAAGCTTTTTAAGTTTTGGTAATATTCAATAAAGTGAGGGTTGTTAAACTGAGATTATATATTAGGATATTATATTTGCTTATTTTTTGTATTTTAACTAAGTTTTTACATTGAATTAAATAAAAAAATTATAAGTGAGTCACTTGATTAGCTTCAATAACTTCTTATACATGTGGAGTTTACATTCAAGAAGTCTGCCTTGACTGGAGGCTGGAAAGATGACTCAGTGGTTAAGAGAATTGACTGCTCTTACAGAAGACCAGGGTTCTCTTCCCTGTACCCACATGATGGCTAACAACCTTTCATAACTCAAGTTACAGGGAATCCGACACACTCTTTTGGTCTCCATGGGCACAGGGTGCACATACACATATGAATGCAATACATTCATATATATGAAATGAGATAAAAATAGTAAATAAATGAACAAAAGAAGTTGATCATCAAACTTAATGATATTAAAACTACATGTCCATATCCTGTAATTTATATCTGCAACCACAGAGAAAAAAAACAATCTGCTGTTTGCTAACATCTCTCAATCTCATCTGTTAAAGAACTGATAAAAATTGAATAATGAAGTGTCTTTCCTTAGCACAATATATTGAAGGAATATTCATTATCCCATTCCCCAGTTTAAGAACATTCAGGTTATTGCCATTTCTTAGTTATTGTGAGGGGAAGCAAAAAAAAAATGACCCTTCAGGTATCTTTATAGTATAATGAGTCCTTTGGGTATATGCCAAGGATAGGTATGAGTGGATCATAAGGTAGATTTATTTTTAGTTTTAATAATGCTTTTTAAATATTGTCAAGAGCAAATGTAATGAATATACTTATTAGCAAATATATGAGAAACATGAATATGTATATCTAATATAATAATATACAGAAAACTAAATAATTGTAAAATGAATGCAAGTCTTAGAGACATCACAAATGTAGTTTTGTGTAAAATTAATATATAAAAAGCCTCCTGCTAAATCAATGTCACAATGCAGAAATATAATGTTTCACACATATTCAATTTAAAGTTTCTAGCAGTCACACTAGAAAGCAAAATTAGCAAATAAATAAATGAACAAATAAATAGATATAAACTGCTATTAAGTTTAATAATATATTTCTTTAACATGACATAAAAATGTTTCTTAAGATATTTCCTTTAACCTGATATACTCAAAGTATTCTTAGTATTATTTGAGGTAAAATATTCTTCATTTCTTAAAAATTGAATTTGTATGATTTTCATACAATAAATTCTTGATGGCAATTAGATATGCTCACCTCTCTACAGCCCTTCTTCCCAATTTAATGAACATATATGTGCAGTGTGGCCAATAGAATATGACTTGTGTCCCCCAATGCCCTTCAGTGTGGGTCCATTCACTGGGCCCAACAAGAATCCCATGCCTGTAAGATATTTTCTCCCCACGACCTCCCAGCAGCAGCCAATTGCCAGTTCCAACCAACCTAGAGTTAAAACTTTTTTCTTTTTCTTAAGGTTTAAATTTCATACAATATTCCCCACTCATATCCAGGGCCCGTCCCCAATCCATTCCTCTCCCTATCCCCCCCACTGACCCCTATGTACTCTGTCATTCATGCTGAGTCCTATTCATTCATGAGTTTGGATCCAAATGTCCTTCAGTGTTAATGCATCCACTGAAGTCTAGTCAGTCCATCCAGTGGTCATATGTAAGTCCTACTCTCCCTCAATAAGCAGCAATCAGGCTAAATAGTTCTCAACCTAGTGCTGGCCTGCCACCTATTTTTCCTCTCCCCTTTGGACCCTTGTTTCATTGAGGTGACATGGGTCCAGGGCTCAATGCCATCTCTGTCACATGCCTCCAGTGGCCTGGAAGCCTCCATCTACTTATGCTCATAAACCGGTCCTGGCTTTTACAATTTTTCTGCCTCCTCTTCTGCAGTGGTCCCTGAGCCATTGGAGAATGAGGTTCTATATAGGAGTCCCAACCTACACTCTACAGTCTCTTATTTTCCAAAGTTAGCCAGTTGTGGCCTTTTGTGTGCTTCATACTTTGATGTACCTGGGAGAATTGAGGGGTGCACTAGCCCTCTCTCTACCACTTATTCCAATATGTTCCATAAGCCTTAGTTGTAAATATTTGACTGCAGATGTGTCACCTAATACTGGGCATCTCCCAGGCATATGGTTTCTGTGCCTGACCATATGTACAACTCTGAAGTAACCTCTATTTGTTGCAAAAAAAAAGTTTCTTTGATGAGTGCTGTAAGTCATGCTCATCACTCTAAGGAAGGTCTCTTCAATCTGGCATTGCGTTCCCTTCCAGGCAGCTCCTAGATGTACATATGCGTATACGCATTAATGCATTAATGTTTGGACAATTTACATTTTATATATATGTTAGCACTTACAAAATTTGCCTAAACCAAGTGAAATTATCACATGAAATTTTTAAAAATGAACTAAGCAATATGCATTTCTGGACAGGAATATATGTCAGGATAATAACTGTGAAATACTGATATAATACTACTGAAAATGAGCGACATATACATAATGGGAAATAAAGAATGGAGAAAAAGAAGTATCCTAAGTAATTTAGAAAAATAGTACTTTCTTTGAGACAGGGTCTTGCTGTAGCAACAGCAGGCCTGAACTATGTCTAAGATGCTGGCCTTGATCTAACAAAGCACCTCCTGAGTGGCCACAATAGTATTTTTGACTAGTATACAGCCACTAGACATTGTGATCTTAAAAATGAAACAATCAATCAAAAAAACAAAGAACCAGAATGTATTTTTCATAGCTTTTGCAATCTTAAATATATTTTATCTATATACTAGGGTTAGCCAAAAAGGAAATTATATTACCATGTAAACAAACCGTCTTTAACTGACAGAAGCAATTTACAAATAAAAAAGTATAGAATATCAATTGTTACAAAGATTGAGATACATACATACATATTATATATATATATATATATATATATATATATAAAACACAGGCAACCCAGAGGGAATTTGGGCAATAAAATTGGCATAGTCTGGCTAAAGGAAATACAGCCTTGCAAATATGGGTCTCAGAAAGCAGTGCTGTTCCCGCTGCCCCTGTGACAAGTCAGCTGGGTTCTGAGTCCCAAATCCAGGAGAGAAGCCAATCAAAACCTATACGCTTAATGGGGTTATGGATAATCACATGGGTTATAACATGGATTATAAAACCTGTAACTGAAAAGAGGCTAGCCATGCAGAAGTATGGGCCACAGCTATGTTGTAAATGTGAGGATATGTTGCCGGAATGTGAAGATTTGTTAAAGGTTACCTGAAGGCTAGAAAATCTGCACCCAAAAGGAGTGCCCAGGGAGGGAATGCAGCCACTTTGCATCATAAAATATGTGTCCCAGGCTGGGAAAGCTGAAAAGGCTGAACTGGCAGACCCATTGCAGAGCTTGAGAGAGAAAAAGGGAGGGACACTTTGACTCATGTAAGGCCCAAGGACTGAGAGGAAAAGACAGATAATAGTAAAAAGGGGGAAAAAAAAGCTAACTGTGCTGTAGCTAGGAAATATTCTATGCTAGAACACTTAAAACTAGGAAAAACTTACAAACAAGCAAACAGAAAGCCCCTGGCCACATGGCTTGTGAGAGTATGGGACATGGGGGTAAGTGGCGTCAGTCTAAGTCCTTCAGAAGCTTTATAGCTGAGTTATATAACCACCCTTCCATGCTTGTGATATAGGCTGTTCAAGCTAGGCCAATGCAGGTGGGGAGCAGTTCTTAATGCAGTGGCTGGTTAAAGGCATTAAAGATACATGGTTGTCACCAAGGAAGACTAACGCGATTAACAGGGGCTGGAAGACTATAAAGGAGTGGCAGGCATTACTGAGAGAACTAGGTATGAGAAAAGCAATATACGATATCCAGTTCACTGGGCCAGATAAGACTATGTTCACTAGAGATAGGAATGAAAGCTTAATTCAACTGGGACCTCGAGAATGGTATGGGGCTTTAATGATTTTACTAAGCCCTTTATGGGACAGGATCTTTGTAAAGTGAGAGAGGCTTTGACAAATCTAAATGATTCTGACCACATGTAAAACGTGTCTGTGAAATAATAACACACCCTATAAGAGATATAAACAAGAACAGACTGAAGAAATGATCAAACGTGGCAAGACTTATGTCAATCCCATATCCCCAGAGAAAAAATTGATAGAAAACTAAGTTTGGTACTAAGACATTTCTAGAAGGTTTTAAAACCAGAACAAAAGTTTATAAAGGACATTCAAAGGATAACAACTCTACAAGGGGTGGTTAAGAATCCCCAAGGATTAAATAAGATGCATTTCTCTTCTGATAAAGGCTATACTAGAGGTGGAAGCAGGTTTTCCAACCAAGTTCTCCCCCAGCAACCTGGTGTAGTCAATGGGAAGATGACAGATGTGGCTAAGTCAGGAAGCAGACCCAGGGCCTGTCTGACTCAGGGAACCAAATAAGAACAGCGGGGATAGGAAAAGCCCCCTGCCTCCAAAGCCCAGTGCAGGTTCAGGCAACTGGAGCCAACACCTGTAAGTCTATCAAGAATAAAAGAATCCAAAGGGATAACTAAAAATGGTAAAGAGTTAACCAAACTAATACCTTATACACATGCTATGGTACCTAACAAGGATCTCTGGAAAAACACTTGATACAAATGGACAAAACCTTTCCATGCTGTGTGAGACCTTGTCTAAGATTGATTTAATATATAATGTTAACATTCCTTTGTGTACATTTGAAAGATACCTGAAGAACAAAGGCCAGCTATAGCTGTAAGATTCTTGGGAGTTTCATGTAGTTTGGGTGAGATAGGACAGAAACTTCCAAACTATATAACTATTAAGAAAATCTACAGTACCAGGGGTGGGTTGCCCCCCAGTTAGCTGTTGGTCAGAGAGAAATCCTAGAGGTCTTCCAATTCACCAAGGCTATTGCCATTAATGTTGGTTGTACAGTAGAAAAGTCGTTAAGGCCATGTTGCTGAAGACACTGCATGTTGTAAGTGTGGGAGAAGAAGAAGAGATAGAACTGAGACTAAGCCGAAAAACCCTGTGTCACTGGATGGATGATGTTCATATTGCCAGAAGGCTCTATGCAGATGGCTGGGGAAGAAAGGATACTCTATAATTCTACTCACCGATGGACCCCGACCCCACATGCTGCACACTATGGACATGCCAAGCAATACCTGCAAGTTCAATAATGGCTAGACCAACATACATACAAAAGACAAATTTCTAATTGGATAAGGCATGCTCCTAGGGGTGGCACATATATCTGGTGCTGTAGACCAGGCCAACACCTGGTGTCGAGAAAGGCTACAGACCCTAGTGGGGAGGTAATCGCAAGTATACTGTTTAATGAATATAGTACACCTACTAGGATATCATCTAGGCATCTGTATTTACATTCATGTTTGTTTAAATGTGTCTACTTCCCTCCATCTATCTTTATAGTAGAAGAAACACCACTGAGATAGATTAGTGGCCATGGCCTAAAGATGACTAATGTGGAGGCCCAAGAAGCTACTATACAAGAGAGATCACCCTACATCTGTCACCCCCTCCAAGGCTCAGGGACCAGGGCAGAAAATGGAAAGAAAGATTGTAAGAGCAGAGGAAATGGGTGGAGTGTCTCCCAATTGGCTAGTTCCTCCAAGGGGAGGGGCCTGTGTGGAGCTTGGACTACGGAGGGACTGCTGGGATCCATCTTGGGACAGAAGCTACGAGCCATAGAGGGCATAGAGTGCTGTGGTGTGGGGAATATCAGCCAGCCGCAGCAGCTCAAGGACAGAATGGACTGACTCATGAAAGAATGAATACTATATGTATTCATTTTTACATGAGCACATCCTCCTGTATTTCCTAGCTCTCTCTTCTGACCAGGCTAATTAAAGAGATGTAAAAGCAATGTGCACACCCAGCATTCAGAAAATCATTTCAAAATAGAATACAATATAAAATATTATAAATTCTTGACAAACATAGTGCCATGTGCCTGCAATCTCAGCACTTTGGAGGTAGAGGTAGGAGGGTCAGGATTTTTAGCAATTAAGCAAATGCTCAAAAAATGTGGTGGGATAATTTTTGAAAATTAACTCTAAACTCAGAAATCCACAGTGACCATAGCTGGAAAATTTTCAAATTAGAGCACATCAGTGATATATGTTCTGGCTTCATTTATATGGCCCCTATGAAAAATATACCAAGAATAAGGAACTTAGGAAAAAAAAGGGTTAATTTTATCTCAGAACTCCAGGAAAGACGAGGTCTAAGCTTAAAATATCATATATCACAATCAAGAGCAGAGAGAGAAGAAATTATTTATTTTGCTTGCTTATTTCATTTACCCGTATATAGTTCAGGACCCAGTCTAGTGAATGTGCTGCCCACATTGGGCTGGTATTTCTCATGTGAACTAACAATTAAAACAATCCCTCATGGAAATGTCCACAGGTCAGTCTGATCTAGAGAATATCTCAATTGAGTCTCTCAGGTGATAAGAAGTTGTGTCAAGGTGACAATTTAAAAACAACCACCAGAATTTAAATACAGGTTTGTAAGAATAATATAGCGGATAATGGACAGCTATTTTTATAAAGCAATCTCAATTAATGAATGTAGAAATAATAAGACAGATAAAAAAGTGTGAGATAGTGTGAGAAATCTGAAAAGATAAGGGATTTGTCCATTTCCATAATATTTGTACTAAAATACTTATTCATTATAAAATGAAAAATGTTAATTTTAGAGTGTAAAGGACAGACTTAATCTGAACCACAGAATCAAGGATAAAGTCATTAGTAGGAAGAATTCAGAGCTTGATATATGTGCTGACTTTAAATAGTGATATTGTTACCTATACTTTATAATTTCAATATAATTATGTGATAATGTTAAACCAAATAAAAAGAGTGACAACATACCAAATGTAGTGTTCAAAAATTTCAATTGAAAAATACTCGATGAAAGTCAATGGAGGACTGAAAATCTTTCAAAAATTATGGAAACATAAGAAATGAGTGATATTATTGAAATTTGATAAGTGGAATGCAGAATTCTGGATGATACATTGGTGAAACAGAGGATCATTTGAAACTGAAGAAAATCAAATATTATCCTTAGAACTTGTTTTTTGTAAAGATAGTTACCTTTAAGGAAAGCTGAGTGAAACTTTGAGCTTTTTCAAAACTTTCTTTAAGTCTTGAATATTTGATATCAATCTAATTATAGTTTTGATATCTTCTAGGTGTATAACTTTGAATAAGTTATATATTCCCTTTGGACAGGTGTTTATTCATTTATAAAATAAAGGATTACAATATAGGACTGCTAAGTGACTTCCTGTTTTAAAATTCTCTGAGCAGGATGTGGTGATAATGATCTATGAAGATGTCTATTAAGTCAAGTATGAATGAATGAGTTGTGAGATTGATTGATAGACCTTAGTGATTGCTCTTTCATTGGGAATATATGTCTTCAATTCAACACACACCCAACCATTTTTATAGGCAAGGTATTGTAATCCATTGAGACAATAAAGAATATTGGATGGGTTTCAATTAACCTTAAAATCTTAAAGTACTTCAGCTTCTTCATAATTTTATTTTGTTTCAAATTGTACCAAAACATATTTTAATAAGATGCTGAATCCATTTCATATCATTTTAACTAACAAAGTTAAAAGGATTTTTTTCTGTAAAGTTTATATAAATGACACTAGAATTTACAGATTAATACTTTCATGCAGTTCCAAGTATAAGAAAGAAAAATTATCTTAAAATTTGCTAATTGCTTCCAGAGCCTGCTTTTCATAGTTTATGTTGATAATCAGCATGTCCTCTCATTTTTTGTACCACTTTGTCTCTTTCTCCTCTTTCTCAATGCATGGTGGTATGGTTCATTTTTTTTCTATCACCAGTCACATTTATCTGGTATGTATTATCTTTAGTTGAGGAGTTCATGAGTGACAATTCATCGCTTTGGGAAAACAGTATTGTTTTTTCACTTTTGAATTGCCTTGGCATATATTTATACTTTCAGATTATGGGAATGAAACAGTAAGATAATACAAAAGGATAACTTGCAGAAAAGAATCCTAAAATCTATAATGAACACAAAAATGAGTATCTTACCCACCACCAGCCATTACATAGGAGGACTAACTCCTTAGGTTACAGTGTGAAATCACAGAAACAAGATGGTGGAATGTGTGGAGAATATATATTTTCAGAATACATATTTTCTGTTTTCAGTTGCAGAACATATTTTCTTGGACTAAATGAGACTGCCAGAATAAAAGTGCATTATATAATTATTTCCTCTGAGACCTTCTTTATGACTTTGGATGTTCTAAAGGGTGGTGAGGCATTCTAGCTAGCAGGGATGCTCATTAAGACTTAAAAAGTTCTAAAAGGAGGAGCTTTAAGACTCAGTAAATCAACAACTCAGAATACTCAGGATGTCCCTGAAACTGTCCAGATGCTCTAGCCTCCTCATCCTCAAGTTTATAAAAGCAGTGAGTACTGCTGAGAGATATCCTCAGATCAACTACTCTGCCTGGAATTGAGAGCAGTTGAGTTGCCAGGAAAAGGAAGACCAGCGAGGTTGCCTAGAAGAGACTCCCTGACCTGTTCAGCTGCCTTCAAATAATGCGGTGAGCTCCAGGATTCAGCTTTCCTTAGCCTGCTCCTACTTTTTTCTCAGCTACCTTTGTGCCATTTATACTCCTGTAAGCAACCCCTCACCCATATGCCTGTGAGTAAGCCACAACAGATTAGTTGGTTCACCAGGTAAGACTTGAGTGGTATTCTGGTATTCTTATTTTAGTCTATCTTTGGTTCCCTATCTGGAGTGAGTAAACTTTTTGTTCATGGCTTCCCAGGAATAGTGTCACAAAAGAAGGTGGTATTAGTGTGGTAATAACAATGGAAATGATGATTGATAAAAACTCTTCCAGGAGGATCCAGAAAATTATGTTCATTGAAAAAAGCAGAGAAATCCTATGATAAAAGACCAAAACTAGGTTCTTCAAATTCTGTATAGTTGCATCTCTCACTGGATACTGAGACATTAAAAAAATTTGAGACACAATGTAGCTCACTGGGAAACCTTACTTGTGGCAAAATCTTGCACCTAAGAAAATAGAGTTTACATTGCAAATATCATGATGATAATTACCTGACAAAATAAGAGGGTGAATATCCATGAGATAACAAGAGCAGATTTTAAAAGATTTTAAAATTATACAATTTAGCATGTGTATAATTCAGAAAGTAACTCTGAATTATCACATACACAGTTGTTAAAAAATGAATATAGTATAAAATATGAGAAAAAAATGGATCCACTGTGGTAAAATGTAAATGATGAACATTCAATGATTTTAAAGTAGCTAAAATAAATGCCCTCAATAAAATGAATATGTATGTATACATGAATATGCATGAATTTAAAATATGTTCTGAATAAATTAAAATAGGCAGTAAAACTGGGCCTGTTGGCTCATGCCTATAATCTTAGCACTTTGGAGGCCGAGGCAGGAGATTTAAAGACAGCCTGGACTGCAGATTAAAACCCTATTCAAAAAATTCCAAAATATCTAACACCAAGAACAGCAACAGATTCTGTCACTTAGTCAAATTGAAATAAAGCTTTTACAAGTGTGAAAGTTCTAGAACTTACATTTAACAGAATACTTGAATACTTTTGAAATGAATGTAAATCGACAAGGCTATTTTTTTTTTTCTATTCAAACATTTTTAAGTTGATGCCACGGCTGTGCCACCTCAGGCCCAGGCAGCAGGACTGGAGTTTCCCTAGGCTCCGGAACTGGCTTCTCTCAGGCCAGTATCCCTTCAAACTCAAGACGGGGCAACAGACAGGTGGCTTCCTGTCCCAGGCATGTTCTTTATGTCCTGGCAAGTTCGGGTTTGGAGAGGCTGGGAGTTGCTTCCGGTCACCACCACTTCAGCCTAGGATTAGCAAATTCCCACTGCCTGCTTAGTGACTCCTCCCTTTCAAGAACCATCATATTTTCCCTGTTCTTTGGAGGTCCTGTCCCAGAGGTCCAAATTACTTTAGCTTAGTCTGCCTTTCTCCAGCTCTTTGAGCACTCCCAGAAATGCTGGCTATCTACAGAACTGAGCATCTTGTATTCTTGACTTTGCCTTTTCACCCTCTGGTAGATAATATTTGCTTCCCGCTTCATACCCGGGGCTTTATCTATTTGAATAACCAATTCTTTTGTTATCTCTGTGTGACTTCCTCCACCCATCTGAGGTCCGCTTTTCCCTGGGCTCCATTCTCTAGCACCCAGTGGAGCTGGTCAGTCCTGGCTGGAGACAGTCAGAGAAAGAAGTTTAAGAGAGGCCCAAGTAGCCACCTCCTGCTTTGCACTGAACCTGCTGATTCAGTTTCAGAGCCAGGCTCGGAGGAAGTAGAGGAATTCGGAACTATTGGAAATCGCTCTCAATTTGACAAGGGAGAATACTTATGATCCTGCAAGGTCTGTTATCCCCTTTGTTCTTTGTCATCTTTGTGGCCTGTGTGGGCTTGATATGAATGCAGGTGGCTCTCAAGGAGGATCTGGATGCCCTGAAGGAAAATTTTAGAACAATGAAATCTAATCAGAAAAACTCATTCCAGGAAATCCCCAAACTTAATGAAGAACTTCTCAGCAAATAAAAACAGCTGGAGAAGATTGAATCTGGGGAACTGGGCTTGAGCAAAATCTGGCTCAACATCACAGAAATGAATTAAACAGATTTCTCTGTTGACTACTTCAGTAAACCACCTCAAAGCTAATAAGTTAGCTGAAGCCTGCCTACCACTGTAGAGGAACTTCAAAAGAGTATAGCTTCCATTGACAATACTTTAAACTGTGTCCATCTTGCTGTGGAGACAATACAGAAACCTGGGGATGAGAACTGGGAAAGAAAACCTTGAGATTACTGCAGAGTGATATGGAGACCAATGGAAGCAGCCAGATCATTCCATCACCTTCAGCTACATCAGAACTTGAAAATCCCACAGTGAATATTCAAAACAGGATACCTTGTACCTTCAAAATAAACTGTATTCTAATGGGATACCAGAAACAGTATGATCTTAAACTGGAAGGGATGAATGAGACACTCAGTATTCTGTTACAGAGACTCAGCCTGATAGATGTGGTTTCACTGAACAAGGTAGAAAAGAGAAGAAACCTGACCTCCCAAATGATGGATAATAGAGCTGCCATTCTGAAAGGAAAGTCTTTGAATCAAGTAACCAAAGGAATTGTAAAGCCCAAAGTATAAGGATAGAAGATAATTCTCAGTTATATAAGCTACAGGTAAAACTATAGCTCATCAGTGCTTTCACAAGCAAAACCAAAAGCAACGGGCCTCCAGAGTTTGCAGAGAAAAGAGCAAATACAGAGCTTCACATCAGATCCATCAGCACTGCCAAAATTTTCAGTTTCTTGGAGCCCAAATTGAGACCTAGCTAAAACCTATCTCTCTACCAGGAATTTCTAGCATCAAAATATTCAGAATTTATTCCACGTGACTGTCCACAATGTGGATGGGAAGCTGACCTACCAAGAAATCTGGAACTCCCTAGAATTCCCTAGGTTCTGTCATGCTGAGACAAGAGATTTGAAAGCACTTGTTTCCTATGAAGATTAAAGATACTCCTTCCTATAGCTAAGAATAGCTGTAGGTATCTAGTCTTATCAGGCATATTTTGACACAGATGTGTACCCTGGACGAACTACAGTCTACTTACCTAGCCAAAAACGTTAACAGAAAAAATTAAAACAGCATTTATGTTTGGTCCTCCAGTTCTCCAATCTAATGTAGCAGACACATTGCTACATTTTAACCTGTTTTTAAAAGCTATATAAAAGTTATTAAAAAACAAAAAAGAGGGGCTGGAGAGATAGCACAGTGGTTAAGAAAGAACACTGTTCTTGCAAAAGACCCAGGTTCGAATCCCAGCACCCACATGGCAGCTAACAACTGTCCATAACTCCAGTTCCAGGGGATCCGACAGTCTCTTCTGTCCTCTGCCAGCATTTCACAACACAGGTGCACTTACCTACATGCATGTAATATACACATACACATAAAGTAAAAATAATAAATAAAAAATTAAGAAAAAACTTAAGTCAGCATACACAGTATTAGGATGCCTTTTGGCATTTTGAAACAATTTTTTGTTGTTATTATTCGTCACCTTCTGTTTCCCTTAATCTTCAGAATAGCCCCTTCTACCCAGAAATATCTCCTTCTTTCCACTTTTCAAAATTTTTGTATGTTCGTGAATGATTCTGCATGTGTGTATGTATTTATTTGTGAGCGTGGGTGCACATGAGGCACAGAGCATGTGTGGTTCTCAAAGGGAAATTTGGTTGTTGGTTCTTGCCTTCCACCTGTTTGACAAGGCTTCTTGCTGTTCACTGGTACTACAGCTGGCCTATGAGCTTTTAGGGAACACTCCTGTCTCTATCTCACATCTTCCTGTAAGAGCACTAGAATTAACACACATATAGTAGCACATTCAGCTTTATGTAGGTTCTAGACATTGAATTCAGGTGCATGAATTCAGGTTGCATGAATAAGCAACCATTTTACCCACTGAGGCCCTCCTTTCTGCTTTCATGTCACACAAGCCAGGTAGTCTTACCTCTTTCCTTATCTCCCTTTTTTACCCTTTTTTACCTTTTTTTACCTTTTTTTACCTTTTTACCAAATTTTCATTACCAATTCATATATTATAGACATCAAAACAGATTATAGTTCCTTGCTATTTTAAGAAATGAAATGCACAACATGAATGTTCAGTTTCCCTGTGTTCTTTGGGATACAGTTATAAGAGTGTTACAACCTGGCTATGATTTTTCTATGTTTAATTTTTAATGACTTTCAACCTGGTTTTTATAATGATTATATCCACATGCACTCTCATCAACAGAGCATAAAGTTTCTTCTTTATCCTCTTTCCAGTCAATATTTGTTGGCTCTTTTCTTGATGATAACTGCTCTGTTTCTTTGTATTCTGAGACAGGGTTCCTATGTAGCACCGACTGTCCTAGAAATTTCTATACCATCACATGCTCCATCATGTCTGGTCTGATGATAATAATTCTGTCTGATGTAGTAAGGGGAAATGTCAAAGTAGCTTTTATCTGCATTGCCCTGATGGCTAAAGATGTTGAACATTAAAAATTATGTTATTCGTATGTGAGAGAGAGAGGGAGAGATTGAGTGGCGAGGCTTGTGCATGACACAGTGCATTGCTTGTAGTCGGAGGACATTTTTATGGTGTAGATTCTTTCCTGCTAACTATATGTGGGTTTTGGAGATTGAGCTAAGTTTGGCAGCTTATGTCGCATGTGCTTTACCCACTGAGCCAGGTCCAAGGCTCTTGAAAGTTTTAGCATGGTTACTGGCTCTTTGTGTTTCTTCTCTTAGGAGAACAGGCTCTTCCTTTCATTAGGTCATTTGTGGATTGAAATGTTTTGGACTGAGGATTTAATTGTTCCAGTTCTTTATATATTACACTAGATGTCAATTGCCTGCCTGAATAATTACTCGTAAAAGATATTCTACCATTTTTAGGCTGTTTGTTCTGTTGGTAATTTCTTTTCCTGCACAAAAACTTTTTTAATTTTATATATTTCTATTTGTTAAACTTTGGAGCCATTTTAAAATTAATTTTTGCCATGTTTTATTTAATTCTTTATTTTTATTGAATTTTTGTATATTTCATATAGAACATCTAAATCTTAATCATCTTTATATTCCCTTCTCCATTGACACCCTCCCATATCACCCCCACTGGAATTCGTACATTCTGTCATTTGTCTAAAGGCTTATTGTGTCAAGTTGGTGTCCCTAGACATGCCTCAGTGCAAGTTCATGCACTGAGGTCTAGTCAGCCTATCTAAGCCCCTCATATTAGGAAGATCAGATCTTATTCACCCAGCAATAATTAATTGCCAATATTGCTTCAGCTAACATTGGGGTCAGCTGTCCATATCCCAAGTCAATGCTGGGTTTTTGTCTCTTGGAGTTTGTATGGGTTCTGTGCAGGCTGACACCATTGCAGAAGGTTTATATGAGCAGGATCCCAAGAATTTGTGGAAGTCTATCTCCATATAGTCACACACCTCCTTCCTGGCTCTTACATTCTTTCTCTTTCCACCCCCTCTTCTGCCATATTTTATTTGAATTTTTATACATTATATTTTTCTGATATTTAGATTTCATCCTCATCCCCTATTTGCACCTTCCCCATCCCCCCCAACCCATTTAATATAAATA
>NW_008340588.1:3972507-3981783 GCF_000622305.1 Nannospalax galili
CCCTGTTGTCCTTCAGTGTGGCTCCATTCACTGGGCTTACCAAGAGCCCCATCCCTGTATGACACCATTTTTCCCACTCTTGGAAGCCATCAAATAACAAAAAATTCCTTAAGTTGTGATTTCTTACCCACTTTTCCTTATCTATGATGGGATTTTGCCTGGATTGAGCTTGTATAGGACTTATAGTATTGGAGTACTGTTCAGAAAGGTCTTGCCTGATTTTATAGAATTCAAAGTGTTAAATGGCCATGTAACAAAAGTAATATACAAATTCAATGGAATCTTCAGAAAACACCAATGATATTCTTCCTAGACCTAGAAGAATATTCCCAAATTTTATATAAAAGATAACAATCAAAACAATCCTTAGCAGAAAGAACAATGCTAGTGGTATCATAATGTCTAACCTCACAAATAATACAAAGTTAAAGTGACAAAGACACCACGGTACTGGCAAAGAAACAGAATAGACCACTGGAACAGAATAGAAGATTAAGAAGTAAATCCACACAGATATGATCATCTAATATTTGATGAAAAAGTATTAAAAATACCTCTGTAATTTTAGGTGCCTAGTCAAATGGTGCTGACAAAATATCACATCCACTCATATGAGAATTAAAATTGATCCATGTCCTTTACCATATCTCCAAAACATTTCACAGTGGATCAAAGAGCTGTCTTTGAAATCCTAAATGTTTAAATTGCTTGAGAATGACTTAGGGTATACACTTCAGAATACAGGAATAAGCTTGGACATTTTCAAAAGTATTATTGATACAGAAGTCCTGTCTGAGGACCCATACTCCGCAGAACCTTATTCTCTATGCTTTGTCCAATTGTGACTTTTTGTGTTCCTGGCCCTCTGTTGCATGAGGGAGTTTCATTGATAAGAACTGAGAGGTACATTAGTGTTCTCTTTATCCCTGTTCTATACTCCATGAGCTTTAGATGGACAGGTGGCATTGCAGGGACCATTGCAGAAGGGGGGGTATTGTAAGAGCCAGGGAGGAGGTACATGACAATATCCAAATACAGTCCTATAGGCTCCTGAAACCTTGTTCGTATGAACCTACAGTGATGGTATCAGCGTGAACAATATCCATGCAGTCTCAAGCAGACAAAACCTAGCACAGGATTGTGAAAATGGACAGCAACCCCTAAGCTTACTAGAAGAATTATTCACAACTAATTACTGTTGGGTGAGGAAGAGTTGATATTCTTAAAGGAAGGGACTCTAGATAAGCTTCCTAGACCTCGGTGGATTAACTTGAACTCAGGGATATCAAGGGACATTAATTTGATATGATAGGCCTTAACACAAATGACAGAATGCTTGAATTCCAGTGTGTGTGTGTGGGGGGGGGTTACTATGGGAGGAGGGTGCCAACGGGAAAGGGGTTATAAAGATGATTATGATGTTCTTCATGAAGTACATAAAGAATTCAATAAAATATGAAAATATCTGAAACAAAACAATATTGAGAGGATGGAGAGATGGTTCAGGAATTAAGATCATTAATTGCTCTTCCAGAGGACCTAGGTTTGATTCCCAGCACCCGTATGGCGACTAACAACAGTCTGTAATTCCAGTTCCAGGGCAATCTGAGACCCTCTCCTAACTTCCACAAGCATCAGCATCGAATGACATGGGTGAATTTACATACATATGGTCAATACACTCATACATATAAAATAAAAATAATAGGTAAAATTAAAAAAAAAAAAACAGTACTTTAAGTTCCTCTCAAAATTGAAAATAGGAGTGCTTCAAGACTGAGTTTAAAATTGCAGAGTTTCTGTAGTTTGGATCTAATTATGCCTCAAAAGATAAAGGGTTAGAACGTATCCCAGAGGTCTACTGAAAGTTTTACAAAGTACCATATGGAAGCAAGTTAGCTCACTGGGGCACACAAGTTCAAGAGAATTTAGGACTCTCTCTCCTTATCCACTTGTCTTTACCTACTTGCCATTATAGGGTAAATGGACCTTTTCCCCAAACATGATGCTTGTGCTACCAGAGGCACAGTACCATGAGACATATGACAGTGCACAAAACCTCTAAAACTATGTGGAAAAGCTTTTCCTCCTTTTCAGCTGTTAATCTTGGGTATTTTTTCTCACAGGGATGAACAGCTGATCGCCTCATGCATTCTTATTGAAGAGAAAGTAAATCAGTATGTTGAAGAGACACCTGTCCTCCAGCAGTTTTCACAAATCTAAGAGATTCCAAAACCCAAGTTTCTACCAGGTGATGAACCAATAAAGAAAATGTTGCATTTATACAACAAAATAATATTCAGCCATAAAACAGAACTAAATCGTGTCAAAAATTCAACATATGTTCAATGTAAATCTTCAAAGAAGAGTGAGAAAACAGCAGATAACTTGTTTGAAAATATAATGGTCAAAGAAAGATGAAATTCTGTCACTTTAGACAACATGGAACAGAAGATCATTATGTTTAGTAAATTAAGCCAAACACAGAATGGCAAGTATTTCATGGTCTCACTTGTATGTGGAATCAAAACAGTTGGTCTTACAGAAGGTGGGAGTAAAAGGAGGTTCCACTGAAGTTTTGGAAGAATAAGAGGGAAGTATCTAAAGAGAAAGGTTTCTCAGTACGCAGTTAGTTGCATTTAAATAAAAGTAAACACTTCCAGTGTGCTATTGGACAGCAAGGTGACTGTACATTGATATAATGTTTAAGTACAGATTTAATTCCCAGGTACTTGTCATGTTGATAACTTCAGCAAAAGAATTTATTGTTCCCAGTATACAAATTTAAATTAAAATAAGTATAATTTTGAATGTGTCCATAGAAATATATTTAAAAATAAATCATGCTGGGAAAATTAGTAAAGTTTTTATTTTTGTTTGCTACCAATGATATTGGTGTAAATTTTGAATGCATATTTTTGTTGATTTTTTAAGAATTTCATATAATAAATTCTAATCAAATTTAGATCCCTTCCCCCATGTGCTTCCCCCACTGCACCCTCACTAGAATACATGCATTCTACTGTATATGTTAAGGGCTATCCCCCCACCGGAATACATGCATTCTGTCTTATGTGTTAAGGCCTATCCCATCAAGCATTTGTACCCAGGTGTTCCTCAGTGCAAGTTCATCCACTGTAGTATAGTAAAAGGCATAAATTTATAAATAATCACATGAGTTACAAAATAACTTCAGTTATAAAATTTATGTATAGTAATATGAATATTACAGTACTGAGAGTTAATCCTCAGTATATGAGTGTGGTATGAATTCATCTTTATAGAATATTGATAAAATTAAAATCTCTCAAATGAGACATGTCTCTATTTTATATTAAAATAAGTATCTCACCTTTATAACTCATGACTACTTTTAAGATTTCTAGAATAATTAACATATGAAGCCAACATGGCAGAAGTCAAAAAAGAAAATAAAATTTTTGTTTTCCTAGTTTTCACAGAATTTTTAGTTTTTAATTTTTATTTTATGTGTATGAGTGTTTGCCTGTGTGTATTTAAGCATATCCATGAATGTGATGTGGGCAGAGGCTGAAGCAGGCAACAGGTCCAACGAAACTGGAATTACGATAGTTATTAGCCATCAGTGAGTGCTAGAAACTGAACCCAGGTCCTCTCTAAGAGAAGCTAGTGCCCTTGACCACTGAACAATCTCTCTATCTCATTTTTATAGAATCTTAAGTGAGGGGTAAGCACATTAAGTCGAATGAAGCATTGATCAGTTCCTCTATGTTCAACATTGTGTAAATATTCCTTGGGTTCTATAAAAATCCTTCATATATTTAACTTTAGAATGTTCTTCATCACATCCACTGGATGGTAAACTAGATTTCTTGATTTCTTATTCTGCTTGTTTTATCAATGATGATTGCTAGAAACTAGCTGTCATTTGAAAAGCATCTTTGTGAACATGTTTGAAGAATGTGAGCTCTAAAATGATAATTTCCCCAAAATTTTGTTAACTTACTAGTATACCGATTATGAAAACCGTTATCCTCCACTGCCTGATACTTTATCAGAATCTTCCTCCATAATGAAAGGTTTTCATGAAGTTCTGTTTTAATCTTGAACTCTAGAACAATAAATTATTTGTATGCCTATTTCAACAACACAAATATTATTGTTAAGCCATTAAAAAATAGCTGTGTAAACTTTGACTAGAAGAAATAGAAAAAAAGTAGTTTAAAAGTATGCAGTGCAATATTGCAATAGAGGCAGAAATATTATAGGACTAATCTACTACTTTCTAATTGGATTTGAGACCTGCATCATAGGATGGGGACCATATCTGATACTGATAACAGGCCTAGCAATGTGAGGCTACATAGGGCAAAGGGCATGAGAGAAAGCCAAATTCAACTATTTGGCTAAAAAAGATGTAGTTTTAAACTGATTTTTAATGACTTATTGTTATGTCCACAAATTACTGAGTCTCTCAACTCTCAGCAGTGAAAATTCCATCTGCAGCAAAGGGTGATTAACATGAAAAACCACAACTGGTATACAGAATAAGAGTCCACAGACTGCTGATATTTGAGTAGAAAACCTATATCACACCTCTGCCTCTCAAGGCACAGGAATCATTGTGAAAGAGGGGAAGGAATGATTATATAAGAGCAGGAGGAGGCAGAAGATCACAAGAAAACAGAGCTTTTTTTTTTAAAAAAAAAAAGAATTTTATTGAATTTTTATGTATTTCATACAGAACATCTTAATCATTTTATACTCCCTTCCACCATTGGCTCCCTGTTTTAGCCCTCCCACTTGATTTCATAAAACTGTCATTTGTGTTAAAGCATATCATGTCGTTAGTGTCCCCAGACATCCCTCAGTGCAAGTTTATTCACTGAAATCTAGTCCGCCTATCTAGAGTCTCTCCCTTTAAAAAGATCATCTCTTCCTCACCCAGCAGTAATCAGTTGACAGTAATTCTTTGACAAAAATTGGGGCCTGCTGTCCATTTCCACAATGGACAATTGTCTGCTTGAGGTTGCATGGGACTTGCGTATGCTGACACCATTGCTATAGAATCCTATGAGCAGGTTACCAGGAGCTTATAGGACTCTGTTTTCATAAGGTCATGCACCTTCTTCCTCGCTCCTTCAATCTTTCCACCTCCTCTTCTACAGTGGTCCCCGAGGCCTGGGTGGGTGGATTTTAATATAAGAGTCCCGTCCAAGGACCCATACTTTGTAAATGCTTATTCTCTTTGTATTGGACATTTGTGACCTTTTTGTGTCTGACCCTCTGTTATACGTGGGAGCTTCATTAATAAGAATTGAAGCATGCATTAGTGTTCTCTTCATCACTTGCCCTATGCTCTGTGAGACTTAGGGGTAGAGGTTGTATGACAGATGTGCCACTTAGGCTTGAGCAATTCACAGACAATCTCTGTATGTGAACAGTTGTGAAACTCTGTAATAATCTCTGATGAAAAAGTAACTTATTTAATGAGTGGAGCCTAGGATACTTATCTGTTAATTTAAAGATCTATATGTTGCACATAGTAAGAAGTTCCATTTGTCTAGGGATGTGACAGCCTCAGGGTTTTCCTCTAAGATCTATTACCTCTCCAGCTGTGAGTACTTGGCTAGGTTAACAGTAACACACATGAGTTTCTTTCCACTCAATGGGCTTTAAGTTCACTTATAGCTGAAGGCTACATAGAAATAAACAGTGCCAGACAGCAAAAACCTTCCTTGCTTTGTTGGCCAGTGTAGTCCAAGAGACTCCCAAAATTACACAGGTATTGCAACAGCCCTTGATTGCCTTCCAGAACTTGACATGGTGCGATGGAGCTGGAACTGACCTGGAAGCTACCTGCCCTGAAGGCTAGATCCCATAGCTAGTACAGGACTATCAATTGATGGTCCAAACCCAGCTTCAAGGTCTAAAAACCACATCAATGACTGGCACAACAAACGACATTGGTTCAGTAGTGGCACTTTTATGTTGGAGGTAATCAACACCTATGCAATTGGGAACTAGAGCTTTCAATATACCTGAAAAAACTCATAATAATTGAAAGCAATGGTGACAACGTGGACAAGTCCCATGTAAGCTCAAGCACTACAAAATATTGGACTATACATACAAAAATAGGTAAGGAACCAAAACCCTTTCTGAAGAACTATTGGCAACTAACAGGTGCTAAGAAAATGGGATCCAGTCTTATTTAAAAGTGAGACTCTTAGTAGGGTGACTAGGCTCCCTACTAATTCATGATGAAGGACATTTGGGACACAAATGAATACTATGGATCTCTCTTTCTCTTATTCTATCTATCACTCTCTCTTTTGTTCTCTCTCTCTATAATATATCAGAAATTTTTAAGTTACAGGGGATTGGATACATTGGAAGGGATCTAAATGTGATCCAAACATGTTGTATGAAATGAACAAATATTTAATAAGTATTTTTGCATTGTGCAGTGCAATTCATGTAGCTTCAACTCACAGTTAAACAATTGTTGACCCTTGACATCCACAGAAGATATTTTATAACACTCCAAAGTCTAATGTCTGTGCTTATATATAATCTTATTAAAATTCTATTAACTATAGTACTGAATTAAATGTATTTAGCAGTAATGCAATATAGTAAATTATCAAATAATAGCTATGCTAAAAGTCTAAAATGTGGGTTAAATGATATGGCCCAGAAAGCATAAATATGAATATAGAATGCCATACTTTCATGAAGTCATAAATTTGTGGAAAAGATGAATAGAAAGACCTATGAACATGCAACACACATACATAAACACACACATGAATACACACGTGTAGTGTGATAGAGCAACACTGTAAAATTACCACTTTACAAAATCCAGTGTTTGTTTCATTTGTTTTCACCATTAGGGAGACCATAATTAAACATTTTCATTGTTGTTGTTATTATTCTTGCTGTTGCTGTTTAATCAGACCTAATTTTCTAGTGAAATTTGCCTTTGTTTTTGAAAGACATGATCTAGCTTCCCATTCTTACGTGATTACTGTGTCTACTGATTAAAGAGTAAATATATACATGTTCTGTTATCAAAATATTCATGGCAATGCCACAAACATCAATTCTCAATTTAAGTAGAGAAAGTGAGAAAAAAAAACTCCAGCTATTTAAAGCTAACTATGTTGTAAGGGCATATGTTAAGTGATGAAAACGTTATTCAATAAATCCACCAAGACTCACAAAGAATAATGTAGACATTGAAACATTTCTCAACCATCCTTGCCATGTGAAGCAGAAACTGTGTCAGGCAGATACAGGCAGAAACACAGTGCACCTGTCTAGCAGCTTTCATCATGAATGACTACATACTCCTGTGAAGAACAGACTATGTAGTATCATCTGTTCTCATCAGTTCTTCCATATTACCATACTCTGCTGCAAAGATTAAGTTCTTGGTAGTGGCTGCTGAATGGTGGATTTTTATATAGTCTATAGTGATGAATTTATATTGAAAACACTGAATTCTTTACAATCATTTTCTTGGTCTTTAGATAGGAAGAGTGTCCTAATAGAAAATTCAGGCAAAGAAGTCCAGAGGAAAATAACATCGGGCAGCAGCTCTTCTCTAAGGAAGGGAAATTAATGAGAAAAAAAGTTTATAACTGAACCACTCTGAGCTCTGGAGCCATGACTTAAAGAACTTGCCCAGGGCAGAAGCAAGCTAGATGCAAGGGGATATAAAATTCTTTCCAAAGGAGTTGAATTTCTTTGAAATACTGTGATGAATTTATTGCAAAGGATGGTCTCAGAAGGAGTTGATGTTTTAGAGGATAGAAATAAAGAAAACACTTGCAGCTTTTGGAGATATAATTTAAACCAGAATAGAAAAATCAGGAAAAGAGAAAATTAAGAAAAGCCCTCTAGTAATAATACAAATCTCAAACACTTATTTGTATACAGCCTCTACAAAGTTCAAATTATATTTAATTGGCCTTGGGGAAATCATACTTCACAGGTAGTGGAAGATAATGCAATAATAAGCAGAAAAATTCTTGGACATTTATAGCAGAACTGGATATTGTTAAAGAGACATAATCAGAGTGGTCACTGCTAAACCCACCTCCATCTCACCTAAGTGCCTAAGACAAATACTATATTTCAATTTTGTTCTTCAGTGATTTACAGTATTGGGAACTTTATTGAAATTATCCAATAATCACTAAAACAAACAAAGATATCACAAATACAAAAATGTTGGCAGAGAGCTTTATTAGGTTAGCTAAAATGTTACCTTCCAGTAAAAACTGCAATGTGTAAAATGGTTCTGAATAACCATATTTGCCTTGAAGTATCATTAATGACATCTTTACATGCCTCTTCCCCTAGTTAATTCATATCAAAATAATTTTTTCCTCAGTGCCAAAATATTCAGAGTGAATTAGTAATAAAAATGTCATACGTTATCAATACTACTTTTCTATTCAACCTTGAAAATACAATCATCCTGTGGTGATGAAATAATTGAGGACACTTCTTATTCAAAGTCAATAGAGTACAGAAATGGAGGGAGGAAGTAGTTTCATGAGGGATATCACATGTCTGTCTAATTCCCCTCAATGTTTTTTTTTTATTTTTTTTTCTGGCAGCTGTCACCAGCATAACATGCTTCAGGTCTGCCACTTGGCTTAGAAATTGAATATTTATTACATGAATAGATAACAAGGTAATAATGAGAGATCAATTTCAATTCATAAATGTTATAAATAGATAAATGCCATCAGTGAACTAGAAGATGAAAAAATAGAAATCACTGAATCTGACAATAGACCAAATAAACAACATTGAGCAGAATTTCCGGACCCGAGTCATCATGGTTTCTGAGTTGAAAATGGAGATGAGAAGCACAGTTGGGTTGGCAAACATTATATCAAACAGTAAGGGTAGAAACTGTAGAAAAGAACTCAGCATTATCTACCCACTGATTCTAAATGGCATTGATAGAAAAATTTAGAAAGTAACAGCATGATGCCTCTGACTTTCAACTCCCATAGTACTTGTACTAAGATCCACTATTACCTTAAAATAAACTTCAAAATTTTTCAAAGAATAGGAGTCAAAACAAGTGTCTGTGTAGTCCTGGAAAAATTTTAACAATTTAGGGGAGTACGTTTAACCAGCTCTCCCTCATTAGAAATTTCATTTCTGAAACTGCTTTTTGTAATAGAGTGTAGAATTTGTGTGTGATATTTCAGGTAAGTTTTACTCTTGAAACTGCTTTATCACCATATTGGCATGAAATTAAAATTTTAT
>NW_008340588.1:3981844-3990052 GCF_000622305.1 Nannospalax galili
AATGTAAATTTAAGAGTTGTCCTGAAAATGTATGCATTTTTACTCATAAGAATGACATTTTCATGTTAACTTTTTAACTATACATGAATTTATAATACCTTTTTAAAAAAGTATCAATTATCTCTACACTTGATCAGAAATTTATACAAAGTAATAAATTCAATGTGTAAATATTTATCCAAAACCTTCTAATTTATGATCATTTTTATTGAGAATATTTTCTTGGTTCTAGATTTAGAATAATTTTTGAAAGATAAAAATCAAGTAAAATTAAATTGTCAAAATTTTTAGCATCAAGTATCCAAAACAATTTTGTATCAACTACTTTGTGGCCATGTTGAAACATAAACAAAGATGCAATGTTACCACTCATCAATTCACAACATAAAAATAAAAATTTAATGGCCAGGCAAAAGAGAGAATACATTTGGTGATCAGCTGAAAAGGCTGTATTTCATTCATTCATTTTTTTGTGAAAATAAAAGTTTATAAAAACTAATACAAGCAAGTCCAACTATGTATGTAGCTAGAGAAATCTCTATGTAGACCAAGTTGGCTTCACACATACAGATCCACCTGTTTCTGTCTCACTAGTGCTGAGATTAAAGGCCTCCGTCAGTATTATATTTGTTTGTTTGTTTTCCTTTTTACTGAGCTCATTAAAATCACAATAATTTTCTATCTTGGGATGAATTTCCTATTTTTCACTATCAATTAGTTTTTAATTGCTTTTCAATGAACATGTGATTTTTGCAAACGTTCTCTGAAATGTCAACACAGATACTTTTATCTAGTTACATTCAGATGAGGATGAAAAGTATTTGTACACTAAAATTAATCTATTTTACTTTATAGTAT
This sequence comes from Nannospalax galili, assembly GCF_000622305.1. Taxonomy (NCBI): domain Eukaryota; kingdom Metazoa; phylum Chordata; class Mammalia; order Rodentia; family Spalacidae; genus Nannospalax; species Nannospalax galili. Next base: position 3,982,703 of record NW_008340588.1, read on the forward strand.
AAAGACCATTATGCAGATGTCCTGAACTAATTTTCAAAGGATCAAATGCTTATATTCAATTTCTGATGTTTGCTGTTCTATGAAATGGGACAATACCAAACAAAATTACTGTTTGCAGAACATATAAGAATAAAACCCGTGACATATGTGTGAACTGAGTCCTGTAGTTCCTCTGTTAATGAATTATCTTGAATAAATTCCTACTCAAAGAACATACAAAACAAAATCAATGAGAAATAAATAAAAGTGTGGAGAGATGGTTTAGATACTAAGGGCATTTACTCTAACATCATGAAGACTGGAGTTCGAATCCTAGCCCTCCCATAATAAGTCAGGCATCCCCAAACGCCAGTAACTGCATCTCCATAAGGTCTAATGCCCATTCCTCATCTGCAGGTGCATGCACAAACACACACACACACACACACACACACACACACACACACACACACACATACGCGCACGCGAGCACCTGCATTCTCACAGAAAGAAGTAAAACAGATCTTTGAAAAAGAGAGATGTAAAGAGTAGTTTTTTATAGTTAGGCCATTGTACAAAACGAAAATTACATTTTTAGCCATTTGAAAAAGCTGTAAGAATTCTTGGACTAACGCCTTGTTTTTCTTTCTTTGAACATGAAAGTCATCAATTTCCAAAGTAGCAATATATATATATATATAATAAAAATTGTAGTTCATTTATTCAATGCACATATTCATTCAATATTTTTCATATCAGATATTGGGTAAACACAGAGTACAGAAACAAATGTTAACTGTGACTTCAAACTGCTTACATATATGTTAAAATAGGATTAAAAATATATATTAATAAAGTTAACCATTTTAATGTTATGACATTGGAATCATTATGAGAAAACATAATTACACTCAACAAATACTTCACAAGGATACAATCCGAATGCAATGCTTGGCTACTCACAAATGTCACAGTATTTAATATGCTAATATTTTTTACACTTATTGGTTCAGTTAAATTATTTAAAAGGAAGTTAAGCTGTCTTTAAATTCTTACCAAATGTATTTGAGCTTTTCTATAAATAAGTAATAATGATTTATATGTCCTACTAAACAGAATATTTATGTATAATTATTCATGCAAATAGTATTAAATAATACATGTTGATTTATGAGATATTCCCAAACTAGTTTATCCAAGGTGAGGGGAGTGTGATAATTATTTTATCACTTATGAATTTCTATCTAGTGATCTATGTAGAAAGATTACAAGAGCTGTACATTCTTTAACTTTTCATGGAAGCCTTTTATACAATGTTCTTCCCTACTAAATATTTTAATTATCTTAAAATCTTGTTATGTTCAAATGACACATACTGACTCTGACAAGCTTCAAATTTATATTCAAGTTTTGTTTTCTAACTTCCAGTCTTCATCATTTTGGAATCTCTGGACACTATTCTAACTTAACTTATAATACAATTGTTACCAAAAATTTTCAAAAACTAATACAAATAATTATACAAATTAAAACAAAAAGTATTTTCTTACTGCATAAAATAGAAAATGGCTGACCAACATGTCAGGCAAGCTCTTGGATACTGGAAAGTAGATTAGTTAATTACAAAGTATTAAACCTTTTAAAATGGGAACAAAATGATTGAATCTGGGTTATGTCCATGGATACATAATAATATTAAGTAAACTTAAATATATTGATGACAAAATAGAGCACACCATCATATTTTAACACTTTTTTGTCATCAATTTTCTGTGCTAAAAATAATGGACTTTCATTTGCATTATATGTAAGGATTTAATATTATATTCAAAACAAACATATAGTTATGTGTCTACTTATTTGAAGGATTATTTTAAATAATTTTATATGCATTATATACTTAATTTTAAAGAAACCAACTTTGGTAGATATTAATCACACTTTTATGAAAAATATAGTAATTTATATAAACAGAAGCATGCTGCACTTCAATAAGGATGTACAGTAGTAGAACTAATACTGCCTTGTATGGAAAATGGAAGAGTGGAACTAAACAACAGTTTACTTAAAAGAATAGGATAGCAAGAATTTACTGATTGGATGAGGCTTATATGATTAATAGACTTTATTTCAATTACATGAAAATATTATAACATAATTAACCAAAGTACTTTGGTTTAATAGCATTTTGAAAAAATATTTTTTAAAAATTTCAGTCAAAGCTATCTTCAAACTGACAGTTGAGAACAATATTTTAATCATACTCATATGGATTTTCAGAACTCTGTATAAATTCATGAAAGAAAATCATTTTTCATTCTGTTTGATTCAATGTGAGGAAGCTAAATAAGGGTTTTGATTTTAGCTCTTAATGAATGTGTCACTCCGTATAATGTTGAAATAAGTGTCTTTATGAATATTTTGTGACCTTTACTCTTTATATATTTTGATGTTTGAAATATTACTTCAAACTTAGGAGGCTCAACTACTTGTGTTCTCTAGTACCCCCTTCAGGCTGAACGTTATGCAGAATTTTGTTGATGCTAGCCTAGACAGCCCTTAGGTCTAATAATGTTGTGCACCAAGAAACTGAATTCTTACACTGAACAGCTAGTTGAAGTCTTGGGAATTCAGTTTAAAATAATTTTTTATGTAATATGAGATTGAAGAAATAAAAAACCAGAGCCATTTATATTACTTGTCACAGGAAGAATGTTTACAGCATGAATCTTTTTTCTCACTGAGCAACAGAAAATATGCCACTTTATTACTATTTCATGTTCAAGATACATTTAACACTCTATCCCACCTGATTTTGAAAGAACAGCCTTTTCTTCTTACATAAACTATTTCCATATTCATGTCATTAAATAAATCTTGAGACCAAAGCTCTGATAACTGTCTGGTAGAGTAGGACTGCATAAGTCTGAGAGTCAATGGCTTGATTAATTATGATGTGATTAATATATCAATTACAAGTTTAGAACAGGAAGATCTATCATCATAATAGCATTGTTACTATTTTAATGTCTCTTTCTTATGTCATCTATATGAAGAGGTTTTCACAGACTGCAGTGCTAATTTTGGCACTGATAGCGCAGTATACCAGAGTGATGTTCCAAAACACACGTTACTTTATAGAGTCAGAGAAAACATGGTTTTATTCAAGTTATAATCCTTATTTGTCATTCAGTTTTATTGAAGTTGCATTATTTGTGCTGCTGAATGGATGATATATAAATCAAACAGTCCTAATCCGAATACATACATTAGCATCTGTAAATATCAACTCAATAATTTTTTTTTCCATTCTCCGTTTTCTGTTCTTGATATACTATTATTTATTTATTACCCAGGTTTGAATTAAGAATTTCCAAATGACTGAGTGTCTTTTAGGCAAAATTACTTAAGTCAGTATTCCAAAGAGCTGTATCACTAGAAAAGCTTAGTGTTCAGCACAAATTTAACAACTAATTTTAAAGAAAATATCTGGTTTTACATCTAACAATTGGATATTAAGTTGTGTCTAGAATTCCTCAACGAATTTTCTAGAAGCACTAGCAGATGTACTGTAATGGAGAGTTCTCCAGAACACATTTATCCCTGTGCATAGAATTTTTTTTCTTTAGAGTTTAGCAAAAATGTTGTTAGACAATGCTTCTCAGCCACAACTGAAACTATTTCACTTTATTTCTGGTGAGTGGGCAAGTATAGTAAAGTTAAAACTTAGAGAAAATTGTAGAGACGGTGCTTTAGGGAGGAGATGAAGCTTTGACCTCTTTTTTTAATTTAGTGTTGGAGTGCTGAGCAAATGTAGAGGAGCAAAGTATAATACACTTAATATTAAAGAATTAGAAAAACTGAAATTGCAGAGAATTAGTGGCTTTGGTGGAGAGCTAGGGAGAGAGCCAGACACTATGGTTATTTCATCATGCACATTGCCTAAATTCAGAGGAAGTAAAGTTGGAGAAAATGAAGAGGCACCCTAAAATAGATGGTACCTGAAACTAAAATTCCTCATGATATTCTGAAAATGTGAGAATGAAACATTAAATTGAAATAGAATGCTTAAAAGGTAACGGGTTGAGATATTAAAATGATAGTAAAAGCTTCCCAGTTTAACGTTATATTGGGTCAAAAAGTGTAATTACTTGAGTTTCTGTATTTGTGTGTGTGTGTGTTGGGGTGGGGTACTGGTTAGCCATATTGCTTGCAGGAAGGTCCGGGGACATTGCAGGAGGACTAGGGACAACCTCTGGTGCCAGTCCTTGCCTGATATCTTAAGACAAGGTCTTTCTTTTGGTTGCTAATCACTGCCTATAAGAAGCTAACTGGCCTATAAGCTCTTTACAATTGACTTGTTCCACCACCTATCTTGTTATTGTAGTAAGGAGCACAGGGTTAGAGAGAGGCACTACTGTGTCTGGTTTTGTGTGGTTTGGGGGGCTTGGACTCAGTCCTTGTGCTCTCATGGCAAACATTTTTCCCATTGACCCATCTCTACAGGCTAGTTACTCTGATTTTTTAATTTAAGAATTTTTAAAAAATGCTTTCAGTTTTTGTGGAAATTTCATACATTATACAATTTAACCTGGTAATATCCATGCCCGGTGGACCCTACTATTTCTCCCTCCTAATGTCTTGTCCATTTCATTATTACTAATAGTCCTCCAAGTCCAATTAGTGCTCCCCATATGTGTAAAACTTTGATACTCTACTAGGGGCAAGTACAACCTACCAGCAGCCACACACACGAAGGACAGTGGACCTTGCTCCTCCTCCTGCTATCAACTGCTAATACCTCCTCTGATGGCATCTAAAGACCCATCTCACACTCATGTTGTAACTTTGATTGGCTTGATCTACTAACTTATTATTTCACTATTTCATATATAACTTTAGCTAAATTCCTTCTCCATTATTGTCTTCTCACCTACCAAACTCCTTCCCAACACTCCCTCTACCTACTTTCATGTATCTTTAAGTTGTTGTTCTCCACTGCATTTAATTAAGGTTCATAGCTGGGTGAGAATTTAGGTAACTTTTCTCTCTCATCAGTCTGCATAGCATCTTCCTGCTCTATGAAAACTAGTAAAGAGAAAGGAAGATTCCATCTGTTTGCTGTGAGCTGAAAACCAACGTTGATTGGGTCCTCAGCAGTAATATATTGTCATCTACTTAGGTTGAACAACCAAGATATCTTTGGGTCATCTTAGCCCAATAGTGAATAAGGTAGTATCCCACACTGGACACTGGGACTTTTGATCAATTACCTATGGCTTCTAGGAACAACATTATCAATCTTTACAAGGTACCTACCATCAAACTATTTTTTCACTATATACTATTTACATAAGTATTTTTAAATTTTTAAAAATTTTGCTATTTTTATTTTATGTGTATGCATGTATTGCCTGCCTGAATGTAAGTGCACCTGTGTCATGCAATGCCTGTGGAAGACAGAGCAGGCCGTCAGATCCCCTGGAACTGGAGTTATGGACAGTTTTTAGCTGCCATGTGGGTTCTGGGATTTGAACCCAGGTCCTGCAAGAACAGGCAGTGTTCTTAACCACTGAGTCATCTCTCCAGCCCTTTCATAAGTGTTTTTAAAAGTATATTTCTATGTTACTTTTCCTTATATACTTATGACTAAATCTCCTCAACCCCCAGTCACTTCCATATCTCTACCACCTCTGCAAACATTCCCACTTAAAAATATCCTAGCTATTCCTAGCATCAATGAAAGTGGCTGGCCACGTATCACTGTAATGGGATATGAAGTCTTTTGAATATATGCTAAAGCATGGCGTAGCTACATCATATGACAGTACTTTACTTAGCTTTTGGCAAAACCTACACAGTGATTCCATAGTGGCCAGCCCAGTACATAAAATTACCGAAGGTGAATAAGGGTTTCCCTTTCCCACATGTTCACCAACATTTGTGTTTTCTTAGTAATAGCCCTTATGAATGGGGTAAGACAAAATGTCAGAGTAGTTTCAATTTCCATTTCCCCTAGAGCTGTGGTAATTGAACACTATAAAGTATTTACTAGCCATTTGTGTGTCTTCTTTTGAGATCTCTGTTCAGTTCTGTAGATCATTTTGTAATTGGATTGCTTTCTTGATTTTTACTTTGTTCTGTTCCTTTTATATTCTAGACAATAATCCTTTATCATATGTATATCTGGTAAAGATTTTCCCTCATTCTCTAGTGTGCCTCTTCATCAGATTATGACTTTCCTTTATAGTACTGAAGCTTTGTAGATTCATGAGATACCACTTATTGACTGTTGGTCTTATTCCCTGAATTTCCAAACCCTATCAAGAAAGTTCTTATTATGCCATACCTTGAAATGGGCTGCACACTTTATCCTTGAAAACTTTCAGAGTTCTAGATCTAACAATAGGTCTTTGATCTATTTTCAGCTGATTTTTCTGAAGGGTAAATAAACTGCCCAGAAAACAATGTGTATTTTTCATCATTGTAAAAAATCAGGGAAATGTGTTGCCTCTGAACCCCCCTGAAAAATGCACATATGGAATCTGAACATTAGTGCATGTGTCTACCTGGGGGCTGTATGGCGAGGAGCACAGTGCCAGACAGGAGAGACCTCCCTTTGAGTGGTTCATCAGAGTAGTCCAAGAGACTCCCAAAATAACACAGGCTATTGCCAGACCTCTTGGTTATCACTCAGAATTGGAAGATAACACCCTACTGTTGAAGACAGGAAATATTTTGAACAAGGGACTTGGAGCAATGGAGCAGGAACTAACCTAGAAACCTCCCTGAAGAACAGCTATCATAGTTCTAAAGGATACTATGCAAGCTGCTATGAGATAAAATCAATCAAAGGTCCAACTGAGCCCTAAAGACTAATAACTACTCTGACTGGCACAGCAAACTACGTCTATTGGTGCACTAGTGACTTTGGTTTTTGGTAGGTAATCAACAGCTATCTAGTTGAAAAAAAAATTAAAAACTGGAAAAAAAAATCTACCAGGTAAGGTCTAAGTGATCAAACACATGAGCATTTGGGGGTGCATATGGCATTAAAAGTCACCAGAGTAAAATTAAAATTTGCACATTTCATTATTACTAATACATATTATTATTTTTCCTTTTTATTGCCATCTATTACTTGTACAACATAATGGATTTCATTATGACATTTTCATGATTGCATGTATAATGTGCATTTATCACATTCAGGTTCATTATTTCTCTTGTACTCATCTCCATTCTTTTCTGATAGGTTAACCAGGCTGTAGTAGATGGACCCACGCTGAGGGAAACTTGCATACACTAATGAGACTGTATAGCCTTTATCATACATACAATATAGTGTTTTATTTATAATATAGTATATAC
>NW_008340588.1:3990174-4008703 GCF_000622305.1 Nannospalax galili
GGATTCTAATTTAATTAGTCAAAGATTTTAAGATTCTTTTCAGTTAGTGTTTATGCAAAACAGGAATAGCATCAAAAATATTTAAAGTTCTTCAAAATTTGTCTTATTCTTTAAAAGGAATGTGACTTTTCAGAATATTATTCCCTTAAATGAGTGAATGAGATTCATATTGGTGCAAGGTGTTCCAACTGGATGCAAACATTTTCATAATAAATTAGAGGACTCCCAAAGTTTTTGAATTGTGAGATCATTAGCCATTGATCACTGCAAGTGGGAAGACTGCTGTTATGACTAATGAATGAATTGCTAATGTGTGTAATAGATGATATTTTGCTCTGATAGAGAAATGACTATGTATGACAATCTATCATCTGATTCTCAACAGGATACTGCAAAAAACAAGATAATTACATCTTGCTTTCATATTTCTTTTTAGCATGTTTTAATAAAGCTTTGAAGGATAAAGACATAATGCTACTTTTTCCCATTTCTTTCAATTACCTGAGAATATTCATTCTAAAGTGTCAGTTTTCCACATCACTAAAATTAACTTACATAGAAAGTTCTGATATGTATTTCTGGTCTAATATATACCTGTGAAATAGCAAACATAGATAATTAGGATTTAGCTCATTTTTAATCTTCATATTTTTCTTAGGGACAGCTGTAATCTCAGGAAGATCATTAATCGCTTATTGTATCAGTGAATTTATAGCCATCAACTATACATTTAATACAAGCACATGCATATAACCAGTAATTCTATAACTTATTTTCCAACCATTTTTAAGGCAGGGTCTCCCTCTAGCCCTAGTTGGTCTGGAACTTGACATGTAGATCAGACTGGCCTTCATCTCACAGAGATCTGCCTTCCTCTGTTCACCAAGTACTGGGATGAAATGTGTGTGGCACTATGCCTGGCTTCCAAATACTTCTCTGCATTTCTTGTATTTGAATACTGTGAGTAACTATCACCATTGTGTTTATTAAGCCGTCCTATAATACACACACATAGCAGTGTTTCTACAAACAACAATCTCTGTCTTTAATCTTTTTCTTGTCACCAAACAGGTGGCAGGTATTTGACAGTCTTGCTTCCAGGCTCGTTTCTTATTTTAAAGTATAGAAGCCTTTCTCCATTTGAGAGTTTTGTCTCCATTTATTGTGAGTTTTTTGTTTGTTTCTTTGTTTGAGACAAAGTTGCACACATTAGCCTAGAATTTCCTGTATATATCTGCTTATTTTGAAATTCATGACCATCCTGCCTCAGCCTCTATAGTGTTGGGATTACAGGTATAAGCCACCATTCCTGGTTTCTAATTATTGTCATATCAGAAATGTATCAAATAACAACTTTAAATCGTAGTAACTACCTTTCACTAACTACCCATATAGGTTCACAATTTGTACAGTTTGAAACAAAATTATTATATGTAATTAACATTTCTAAGATTTTAATGCCCTTGGAAAGTAATTTTTTGCTCAGATGAGATGGAAGAAAGCTCAAAAACTCTAAGGTATCCAGAAAGAATGATTTGTGAATGTAGTTACATTTTTTTTCAAAATAGTTTTTCTTGTGTTTGTATTTTATTGGAAAAAATATCCTGCTTACCTAAAACCAAGGTCCTAAATATTAGAACAACTAAAGAACATGTTTTTATTCATTTAAAAATTTCAATTTAATCCTCAAAAATGTTTCAAAATGCCTATTTTTTTCTGATCCATTTTATCCCCCAAAATAACAAAAAAAGAAGAAATAATGAGACACATAAAATGTGCAAACATTTTCTAGTGCATTATGTCAATATTGTTACTTTTAATAATGACCCAATACTAATGACATATTCTTCCCATTTATCTTATAAAGAAAAGTTTGTCAGAATTTGCCACAAAATGAATTTCTTTCCCATGGTCCTAATATCTTTCTCTTGTTGATTAATAAAAGAGTATCATTTTAAGCTGCAGGTAGCAATGAATACTATCGAAGTCTAAAGCTTTATTTTACTTTCTTTAGTTTTTGTTTTCATGTTTTTACACCTCTCAAGGAATTATATTTTAAGTACAGTGGAAAGAGTATATTTTCCTGTGTTGTCACCTCTCCAAGAATTTTCACATTGGAAAGTACAGAAGACCTTCACAAGTGAGAAAACCAAAATAGAGCTGAATAGTTTTTAAAACTTTTTATATAACCTTTGCAAGTTTTTCTAGGAGAACTTTTGTGCTCTCTCTCTCTCTCTCTCTCTCTCTGTGTGTGTGTGTGTGTCTTGTGTCTGTGTCTGTGTCTGTGTGTGTGAGAGAGAGAGGGGGGAAGAAGGAAGGAAGGGAGAGAGAGGAAAAAAAGTTTGTGTGTATGAATATAAAATTTACCTCAAAATAATTTCAGTATCAGTTTATGGAAATGTCACCTATAAAATGTAGCTAAACAACCAGGATTAGTACAAAATTTCAGCTAATATCCTAAAGTTCTTAAGAATGTCAATATATATGAGAATTATTGGTTAATAATGTCATGGTCTCATTGTATCCTATATTATTGGGGTAAAATCCATGTGTATTTTCTCAAAACCTTGAATGTGCAATGCAATGTTCATGTACATAAATAGAAAGATTGAGAAAGTAACTCCAAAGTCACAAAATGCTATCTGGGAAAATCAAGATATGGATTCTGAAATTTCTCCATTGTCAGACCTTTAATAACTGTCTCTCAAAATTTTGTTTAAATTTAACTTCACAAATTAGAAAATTAAGAGTATGCAGACAAGGAAAAACAAATAGGACTTAGGTTGTAGGTTAATTATTGCTTGCTTCCAACCAGAGTTTAATTCAGTTGTGTACCAATGATATGTTGTGCACACAATTTAAGTCTATAGAGGCATAAATAGAATCTTTAGAATGCACTTAAATTTTTAAAATTCTCTCATAATAATCTTGATTAGGTTATGCTGCATTGTTAGGGAGTGAAGAATTAGGGAGCCAGAAATCTGTATTCCAGATTCAGTTAAGGAGAATGAATGAGCTTGAACAATGTAAGATATATTGATACTTAGTATTTCAGACACGCAAATGTCAGTTTACACATGGATGTTTGAGCTGTATTTACAAATATATTGTTATGAAAATACATGAATTTCCAGCCTTTTCATTTTGTAGAGGTATAGGGTACATTTTTCTTCTTTAAATTTGTTTTCTAGGGGCTAGAGAGATGGCTCAGTGATTGAGAGCACTGACTGCTTTTGCAGAGGACCCAAGTTCAAGTCCCAGCACCCACATGGCGGTTAAAAAACATCTCTAACTCAAGTACCAGGGGATCCAACATCCTCTTCTGATCTCCACAGGCATTGCAAGACACAGATTCACATAAACACATGCTTGTAATACACTCGTACACATTAGATGATAACAAAAAATTATAAATAAAATATTTTAAAATTTATTTATTTATATGTTTGGGTGCCTCTGCACATTAATGTGTAAGCACAACTGTGTGCAGATATGCTCAGTCTATGCTTGCAGAGGACAAAAGAAGCATCACTTAGAGGTGTTGGTTATCCTCTCTTATGACTACCTACTCTTTTAAAAAGTATTTTTATTGAGTTTTTGTACATTTCACACAATAGATAATAAATAAAATTTTAGACCCCCATCCCCAATCCCTGCCCCCACAACCTCCAACTGGTTTTATGCTTTCTGTCATATAAGTTAGGTCCTATTAGGACAAGCATTTATACCCAGATGTCCTTACCTACAAGTTTATTCACTGGAGTCTATTTAGTCTATCTCAAATCACCCATAAAGAATATCTTCTCTTCCAGGCACTCTGATAGCTGTTGGAGGCTAGAATCAGTATCCCTCTCCAAAGGCTTCTATATTGGAGGAGAAAACAAATTTATTATCATTTTAGAACAATAGTGGGTTGTCTCCCTTAGCTACAGGTGGGCACTACAGTATTACAGACCAAGATTTGAAGTCTTATATCTGAGCAGCACTTTCTGCTTAGAAACAAAATCATCAATGAGAAAAAAAAATGTCTAAATAACATTTTATATGGACTTAGTCTAATGTCTGGTAAGTGTAATCCCTTGAAATCCTAAAGTGATATACTGATTGCTTTAATCTTTGGTTATACTTTGCTTTTGGCTGTTTAACACCATACAGTTGGCCCAAATAAACCAATTTATTTTCATTCTTAAGGCTGTTTAAGGATCTGCTCATCAGGAGTCACATGGGCTTGGGAGGAGCCCCTGGCTCCTTTCTTTCACCAGTTCCATCTATGTGAAGATAAGTCAAAGGTCTTGTTCGATCATGGCTGGCTTCACTTGGAAGCATGGAGGAAATGTTTCCTCTGAGTTGACCCTCCTCTTTGTAGACTGGACACTGGTTCAAGTCCATTTTCTGGGGTGTCGTGTCCTCCCTGACAAAAGAATAAGTGACTCACCATAGTTACAGAACATTTTGAGAGATGCTCCATAGTCCCTTGGAACTTAGTTGACCTTTGAGGGCAAGGGGCAAAAACTGTTCTTTAAGTCCCTTGGACCACATTTGTATAGGCCTCAAAGTATGGCTGTTAAACACCCAAGAAGGTTAGTCCACCAGTCTGGTACTTTTAATTACCATGTGCTATGTAAGTAAACCTTGGGCAAAAACCAAATGTTCTCAAATACACCTTAACTAGACATATATTTTCTTCCTTAAACTAGTTGCCTAAACTATGACCTTAGAAATTTTAATATTATGTATTATTTTTGTCTCATCCTTTATATATTGTAACAAACCTACACTTGATTAGGATTTCTCAATTTTTCTGTTTTGGAAAATATCTCCATTCCCATAACATCTTTTATATTCTCATTTTCTTTTTTAATATTTATGGGACATAATAACATTAACAAATAAACTTTCCATCTGTTGTGAGAATTCTTTTCCTGGGGATACTAAGCAATGCTTATCCCCTTTTAAGGATCTAGTGTCAAACCAATGTTTAATTAAAGTTTTCATGGAAAACCAATGAATTTATTGAGCTCACTTACAAAGATGACTTACAGGATGCTGAGGTGTATGAGTGACCTGGGGTGTATGCACCCTGGAAAGCCTTTACCCAACATGTATCAAGCCTTCTCTTCCTAGCCTTCCCCATATTATATACTTTAGACCTCTCCAAACCCAGGAGACCATGTGTGATTAGGGCCAAATTACATAAAGTTGGCTGGGAAGAGTAGCTGGATACTCCTGTGAGGGTCCAATGACCCTGCTTGTCCCTCCTTTAATCCCAGTTGTGATGCTATTTAGCAATAGGCACAGCTGAAGTCGTGATGATGGTAGCTATTTCACACAGAAGAGATGGCCGTACAGCATCATCTTATTAAAAGAACACAGAATTTAAAAGAATTTGGTACTGAGATCCACAAATGAGGGAGAACATATGTCTTTTTCTAGCCACTCCAACAGCTATCAAAGTGCCTGAAAACAAATTCTGAGTCCATCACTCTGCAGTCCACCCTTAGCAGACAAAAGGACAATGAGGAGGAACCCAATAGAGGGATGATTCAGAAAGCTCTCATCAAGAAATCCCAATAGACTCTGATATGAACTTTTGAAAATTGTCCTGTTCTTTTTTCTGGTTCCCTGTCTAGAATTTATAATGCTAACTACTCCTGACTTTACTTGTTCACATCTCCTATTCACCAGTCAAGTGCTTCCTTTTTCCTTACAGATAAAATTATGCTATTCGGGAGTCTTTTAGATAGACCCACTCAAGGGATATGCCAATTGCCTCACCCTCTGTCCCTGTCTAGCATGGAAGAGGCCAGAGTGGTCTGTGACCCGATTCCCTATTGATAAATTGGGTAACTTCTTCAGAGGATAGTGTAATAAGAATAGGAGGTAGGAATTGTCTGGGAAGTTAAGGTAAAAAGACCCTAAAGAAAAGCAGCCAGTTTCTTGGCTAAAAGTAAAAATGTCATTGGGCCTCTTAACAACATACTCCATTCCAAAGGCCATAAATGCCTAAAGTATTTGGGGTCTTTTATCTAATTCTTAAAGGATTTTAGGTCTACCTCTTCAGAGTGGGATAATGTTAGAGTAGCCAAAATCCCCATAGAAAAAGAAAAAGTACATGAAGTTGTCAAAAACAAGTGATGGGGAGATATGGGAGGAGTTGGAGAGGAGGGAGTGGGCATGGATTTGATCAGAACACCTTATATGCATGTATGAAATACTCAAATTTTTTAAGTTAAAATATTATTTACTCTCCCTCATGCAGCAGTAACAGGTTTCCAATAGGTCCTCGACTAGGGTTGTTGCCTGCTTCCCATTTCCCCAGTTGTATGCTGGGTTTTTGTTTGATTAAGCCTCATAGGTCTTATGCATGCTGTCACCATGGTTGCAAGTTTATATTAGAAAGTTCTCAGAGATCTAAAAGTCTCTGTTTTCTTCTATTAATGCATGAATCCTGATTCTTATAATCTTTCCTCTCCTTCTTCTGCAATAATCCCTGAACCGTGTGTGGGTGAAGTTTAATATAAGAGTTCAGTCCAGGTGCATGTAATCTACAGTTTCTTGTTCTCTAAAACCTAGTGAGTTGTGGCCTTCTTTGTGCATCACACTTTGTTGTATGAGAAAGCTTGGCTGGCAAGTTCAGGCATACATTAGTGCTTTTCTATCTCCTGTTCTACTATGTTCCATGAGACTTAGGTGTCAAGGTCCCACTGCACACGTGTCACTTAGGACTGGCGAACTCTCAGACATATTTTCTTTCAGTGTCCAGTTGTGGAACTCTGTAATAACTTGTCTTTTATAAAAAGAAACTTCTTTGATGAATGGTATATGATATGCTTGTCTGTATTTAGCATACAGTAAGAAAATTTATTTGTCTAAGGATATGGCACAGAAAGTTTTCTCTAAGATCTATGGCCTTTCCAGCTATATGTATTTGGCTATAATCACAGTGCCCCCATAATTTCCCTTCCACTGAGAGGACTTCAAGTCCCATTAGATAGTTGTTAATTACCCCCTGGATATATGTGCCACCACTGAACCAGTAGAGCTAGTTTGGTGTGCCAGTTTTTGTGTTTATTATGCTTTAGAGCTGGGTTGGAGCATTGACTGATTTTCTCCCTTAGCAGCTTGACTAGTATCCTCTAGATCTATGATAACTTGTCTTCATGTAGAAGGTTTCCAGGCCAATTCCTGCTCTGCTTCTCCAAGTCTGGTATCTGAATTATGTCCTGTCTTCACCAATGGGTTCTTACTTTTAAGTTCTGGGCAGTAATCAGGGCCTTGGGAATAGCCTGCTTTATTTTGTAGCGCTCTTGAACTTCTCTGACCAACAGCTCAGAGGGAAGCTGGGAAAAATTCCCTGCAAATTCCTCAGCATGAGTTTAGGGACCCCAGCCATACTCCTGGAGCTTGCAACTCAGAGCCTGCTGAGGAATGAGGCCTTGGAATCCTCCTCTCTGCAGGACCTGCCCATGGACTTCTTACTAATTTCCCTGGAGGCCTTCAAAGGGGTGGCATATTCATGTGTTGAGACAGTGGAAACTTCAAGTGCTCAATTTGCAGAATAGGGATGAGAATCTCTGGAAGAAGGTGTGGGGAATCATAGGCCACACCTGCTCAGTACTGTCAAGTGAGTTGCAAACAAGCTGACATCGACCTGGGATGGCAACAAGGTCCTTAAGGATTTTGGAAGTTCTTTGCATCACTTTCAGTCGTGGAACTGTTCGGGATTTCTAAGCCTACCTCTTATACCAGATGAGGATGAAGAAACACCTCATTGAGCTGTGCTACAAGAGGCTGCAGATCTTGCCAGATTCCCAGTACAAAATACAAGCATTTCTGTATGGTCTTTTCCTAAACAGCAGTAAGGAGCTGGACAGGGACAGTTTTTTCCTCAAGACCCCATGAAAATATTTGCTCCTTCCCTGGACCAGATGTATGAGTCAGACAACTTATATTTCTGTATGGCAAAATAAGGGCTATTCCTATGTGTATGCTGATCATTTACAAGAGATAGACAATATTCATGTTCTACTTTGATTTTCTATTGCTGGTATAAAAACATTGACCAAGGAAACATGAAAGGAAGAGTTTATTTAGCTCATGGTTTCAAAGGGGCAAGAGCCAGTCCATCATGGCAGGGAGGCATAGTAGCAGAGGTGACTGGAGGAGGAGCAGAAAATAAATGCTCACATCTTCGAGCAGGCACAGGAAGTTTGGAGATCTGTCAATGTTTTTAAGCCAGCCTTCAGTGATGTGCTGCCTTTAGTATGGCCACACCTTCTAAGATCTCCCAAAACAGTGCTACTAACTGGGGACAAAATGTCCAAATACTTGGCACTTATGGGGGAACATTCTCATTCAAGCTACCATACTGCAGGAGATTTATATAGATGATGTCTTCTTCCTTAAAGGACAACTACACAAAATTATCAGGAATCACAACCCCCTTGGAGACCCTCTCATTGAATTCCAGTCCACTGAGTGCCCACGCACAAGTTAGCTGATCATCAGAGTCTGAGCAACATCAAAATGAAAGATTTATTTCTCAAACCCTCCAAACTCTGCTAGAGAAAGTGGCAGGCACTCTTGAGACCTTGGACTTAGAGCTATGAAATGATTTCCACTTTAGTTACATCTTACCTGCCCTGGACTGCTGCTCCCATCTCACCACCCTCAGTTGCTCTGGGAACTACATGTCCATATCTTATGGAGAACCTGCTGTGCCACACTGCTAGGCTGAGCCAGTTTAGCCGAGGGTTGTATCCTGTGCCTTTGAGTTTTGAGGAAGGATAGTGGTTTGAGTTTACTGAAGAGAACTTTCTCCAGGTCTCCTCGAAGTCAAGAAAGATAATGATAGACATAGGGCTAAAACATAAGGTCTGGCTCTCTCCCAAGATTTGGAATGGGTTTTACTTCCAATAATTTATTCTGGAGTCAAATGGCCAGGGTAACTAATATATGAATTTGGTGATCTCTTATTTCTTAGGAGTCCATTAGGATGGTTTCCCTACCTGCCATCTGACTAAGGCAGAAAAATTTCAACTTTAAGGCCAGACTAATGTTTAGAGAGGAATATTACCTCCAACTGACTCCTCTAAGAGAAGGTTAGAAATAAATGGAGTCTCAAATTACCTCTGTGTTTTTCACATTTCATTTACCATGTTTTAGGTTGTAGCCTCTTGCTGACTGCATGTTGAATACAATCTCTGACCTCAGTTTACAATCAGTAATATACATTTTGGGGCGCAAAATCTGTAGGAACAAGTCTTCACTCATTTCTATACATCACATGGGTCCTGATAACCCAATTCAGGTCATCAGATTTGCCCACTGAGCCATCTCAGCAGCCTGAAATTCCTCTTTTGTTTAGAGAGGGTTTCATGTATTCCATGCTGTCCTCAAATTTGCCATGTAGTCATGATGACTCTGAACTTACAGAGTTTTTTTTTTTTAACTAGTTCTAGGAAATCATATGTTAGGTAAATAATCTTATACTGAACTGAATCCCATCAGTTCTACTATTTAATTTGGAGATAGGATTATATTATATTATCCAAGAAGGCCTTCAAGCTTAAATCCTCCTTCCTTAGCCTCCTGATTATCTGGAATCACAGGGCTTCAGTAGCATATTGAGCTTATTATCTCTTTGTTCTGTGGCCCTGACATGTACGACAAGGGTTCTGTTCGTGTTTTATTCCAGCTTTCTCTTAGTATATCTCTTACTTATTCATTTTAATTGTACTTTCTGGGAGATTTTCTCTGCAGCTCAGGCTGACCTTGAGTTCAGCATCCCTCTGTTACAGAATCCTATGTACAAGGATTACTGGGATGCACAATAAACTCAGACCTCCTTATTTCATCTGCAACCCCTGTTCTTAATGTAGTTTAAGGAGAGAAGGAGAAAACAGGATCTATATATGTTGTTATTAGTCCTCTTTTGTTTGCAACATCAATAATGGCACCTTCACTCGTGTTCTGGAAATGTCCTCCATTGGGCTTTACTTGCTTGTTCATCTGTAGCTCTGTACTGTATACTAGATCATATAATGTGACTTACATAAGAAATGTTTCCTAAGGACAAAATGAAAAGGGAGAAATAATAATAGCTAAGAAACACCCTTATAAAAGTGTTTAACATCATTAGCAATTAGGGAAATGCAAATCAAAACTACTTTAATATTTCATCTAAACCCAGGTAGAATGGGTACTATTAAGGGTACGAATGACATAAAATGTTGGAAAGGATGTGGGAAAAGGGGATTCCTCATCCACTGTCAGAGTGGCAAACTTGTGCAATGACTGTGGAAATCAGCATAGAGAACTCCTGAAAAATTAAAAATAAATGTACCATATTTTCAGTCATACCATTCCTTGCCATATATCCAACAGTCTCATCCTACTACAGAGATGCTTGTGCAGTCAAGATCCTTGCTGCTCTTTTCACAATAGCTCAGAAATGGAAACAAATAAATATCTGTTACTGATGAGCAGAGGGTGAAAAAGTGGTTCATTTACACAATGGAGTTCTCAGCAGTAAAGAGAGATAAAACTATGAAATTTGCAGGTAAATGTTTGGAACTACAAGCTGGATTGGTAAGTGAAGTATCACTGACTAAGAAAACAAGCAGCACATGTTCTCTCTCATTTGTGGATCTTAGCTCCAAATCACTAGGTGTGAGTCTATATCCTAATGTAACTGCAGGGGCCAGGAAAATGGGAAAGACACATGGCTATTAAGGGGAAAAAGGATCTCGAGAGATCAGGATGATAGTAAACAGGCATTATGATAGTTTTTAAATAAGAAAAAATTCCAACATATGTCTAGGCATATTGATCAGCATTTCTTTCAGCAAATAATAATAACAATAATAATAATAATATATGAAATTTAAATTGCTAATCTATGAATAGGAAAACTGTGCTGATTATTAGTTTAGAACATAACTCATAAGATCATATCCTGGAAGAAAATAAGTTCCTGGTACAATATTGGAAAAATGAATACACATTTAGCACATCATGAAGTCTAACCTCTCAAACAAAAAGATTGATCAAGAAAACAGAATGAGATAGATAAAAAGTCTCTATTTCCAGCCAATAACTGGATATTGATATAATATAAAAAATATTCAAGAAAAGACCAAAAAGGGAACCATTTATCCATGGTGAAAAATGTTTTCTGTCAAAGGAAAATTCTGAGAAGTTTTGAAATATTTTGTAGTTATTCAGTTCTAGTAATTTTTTTTTTGAGAATGGTAGTTTATCTGTCTTATGTAAAGTCATTGAACAAGCAGATGTCAGTTCTTTTCCTACTAAGGAAAAAATTTAAGATTTTTTCCTAGGTGTAACCATGACAGAATTAAAGTGTTTTCTGTTTGATTAAAAGAACCCCCGCCTTTAATCCCAGTACTCGGGAGGCAGAGGCAGGCAGATCTCTGTAAGTTCAAGGCCAGCCTGGTCTACACAGTGAGTTTCATTACAGCTGGGGCTACAGGGAGACCCTGTCTCAAAAAGACCAAAAAATAAAAATAAAAATATACATTCTGAATATGTTAAAGCTGTAATGAAATGCTTTTTCTAATCATGTAGTTATTAAAATTTTAAAAAATATGTAAAGTAAATGTATACATTTTTAGAATAAATATCCAAGGAGAAAAAAAATAAAAGATGCCTTCTTCCTGGGGCTTGAGAGATGGCTTAGTGGTTAAGAACACTCTTCTTGCAGCGGTTAAGAACACTGACTTGTTTGAATCCAAGCACCCGCATGGCAGCTAACAACTGTCCATAACTCCAGTTCCAGTGGATCCGACAGCCTCTTCTGTCCTCCGAAGGCATTGCATGACACGGGTGCATTTACCTACATGCAGGCATAACACTCATATACATAAAATAAAAATAAAAATTAAAAACGTGCATTCTTCCATTGAGAAGAAGGCAACAAACTGCATTCCATTCATTATCAATCAGAAATAAATCAACAAAATAGACTGACTCAGCACATTTAGTACTATCAAAAAGAAATACTCATGAGCATTGCATACATATTAGCAAGTGTATTAATTATTCTCTTTCATAGTGAGAAATGTAGGAACTTATCTTGTTTGTCAGCTATTTAAGGGACTTCTGTATTCAATGATATGCTGTACATTTTATTCTGACAATTACCTAATGTATGTTTTTAATACAAAAGATACTTTTTTCTCATATATTGTTAAATGGTGAAATGATAAGTGGATTTAAACCCTCAAATTATAATTGAGCTACTACAGAAATATAAATATGAATATTAAAAGTTAGGTTTCCACGTATCTATATTTCACATAAATTTTAAATTTTTATATTGCAATATCAGGATACAATAGAAACGTAAAAAAATAGACAAAGAATATGTAGCAACTCCCTGTGTGGGAGCAGAGAGTTTGGATTTTGGAGACAGGTGTTTGTTGGGTACCATTGACTGGCTAGAGCCCATGACTGAGAACAGGCTGAGCTCAAACTTGTGGTGATTCTCTTGCCTCTGTTACTCAAGTGCCAGGATAGCAGGCATACATCATGTTGTCCAACTGATACTGTCTTTAACAAGCTATAAAACATCTCAATTTTTACAACCTAAAATAAAACTCTAATATAATATTTCCAGGTGTTTACAAAGATTTACTTTCATACAAAGTGTAAAAAATGGTCAAAAATGTTGCAGGAGAAATACACAATATCTTATTACAGAAATTCTTGTTTCATATATATATATATATTCACTAAAATCTGTATATATGTTTACATATGACTTCTAAATAAAACATTAGTTAAAAATAATGCATAAAATAAATTATTAATTGAGATTTATTACAAAGTTTCTTACTTTTGAGCATATCATTTGATCTAGAACTTAAATGTCAATACTAGAAAATTTACATATATATGTATGTACAGATGACTAGGTCATATAGTACATGTATAATAAGTAATATGTTGCAGGAAATTCATCCAAATAAAGCACACATTGTAGACATTTCTTCACAAGCATCACTTAAAGCAATTTTTATGAAAACTGATAACTATAATTGAATATGCTTTTTGAAACACCCTTGGTCTCTTTTGCTCATCTGACCTCAGGCTGATGGGGACGTGGATTCGAGGATCTTACTACTTGTTGTTCCCTCACTGTCAACAAGAATTGGTCATCTCTGCAATTTTTCTTAAAGACCATGGTTGTTTGGTTGTTTGGGGGGTTGTTCTACCAACTAATGGAAAAATATAAGGGGGAAAAAGTCTTCAACATTAAGAGATAAGACAGGAGAGTTGATGTAATATTGATTTGATTATAACATGGAGTCTATATCAATGCCTTCTTTCCCTATATACATTTATTTTACAAAACCCAGAAATTTATATTTTGCTCCAGTAAAAATTTCCAAAATTATAATTGAATTCAAGTATTCTTCAGTTCTGACTAAAGAAATCATAGGCAAAACTAAATATTCTTGTCTAGTCACAAAGCTAACCAAAATGTTTGAAGCTAAATGGATAGACTGACATAAAAGATAGATGATAGATATATGATAAATAGATTGATGATAGATAATAAATTGACAGAATTATATTTAGATGAAAGATAAATCAATTAACGTAGGGATTGTTTTAGGAAAACTCAATTTGAATAGGCAATATTGGTAGAACATCTTCATTTTAGAATTTATATATGTGTGTGTATGTGTCCATATGCATGTGTGTGTATGTGTTTGTGTTTGTGTGTTTGTGTGTGTGTGTGTGTGTGTGTGTGTGTGTGTGTGTGTGTGGAGGCCAGAAGAAGGTGTCTTCTTTGGCCACTGTTTTCCTTAATTTTAAACTAAAACTTGTTCTAATTAATTAAATTTCGTCTTTGACAAATTTATACATTTATACAATACATTGTAATTATTCTCTCACCCTCGCCCCCTCAGATTTCTCTTTTATTCCTATCAATCCTCTTTCCTTGCTCAGGGTCCCTTACCCATATTCAAATCTCTTTTCGTGGGGAGACGGCATTTCACTGTATCTGGGACTCATTGATTCTGCCAAGCTGGCTGCCAATAAATTAGACTAATCTGCTTGTCTTCACACTGCATATCTAACCTCAAGGCTATGGATATAAAATGCGCACTTTTTTTCCCAATGGGTATTGGGGATCTGAACTCGGGGTTTCATGCATGCATGCCAAACACTTACTGACTGAGCCATCTCCCTAACTCTGTATTCCATAATGTATATTCTCAGTCACTGATGAATTTTATCTACCTTTGCTTCTATAACAATGGTAACCTATTTTCTACAGCTTAAGAGATAGTTCACCTCATATTCCTACCCCACTTGTCCTTTAGCCTTATACTTCTAGTAAGTGTTTTTTTTTATAATTACAAACTTTCTCATGATATTCATTATTGAACTTTTAAAATTTCATACAATATTTCCCACTCACATACAGACCCACTCCCCCATCCATGCCTCCCTCCCTGCCCCCACCGAAATCCTATGCACTCTGCCTTACATGCTGAGTCTTATTCATTCAGGTGTTTGTACCCAAATGTCCTTCAGTGTAAATTGATCCACTGGAGTCTAGTCAGCCCATCCAGTGGTGGTATGTAAGTCGTATTCCCCCTCCCCTAGCAGCAATCAGCCTCAAATAGTTCTCAACCTAGTGCTGACCAGCCTCCTATTTCTCAACTCCTCTTTGGGCCCTTGTTTAATTGAGCTGACATGGGTCCCATATTCCATGCCACCTCTGTGGACGGAGTACATAAGCAAGCCTCCAGTGGACTGGAAACCTCCACCTCCTTATGTCTGTGAACCAGAACTTGCTCATGATATTTTTAAAAAGAAGACAAATTATGTCTACTGTAAATACAACCATTTTTCCTGGGAATAAAGAGGTCTGAGCTCATAAAATGCAAGACAGTTTGTTAGGCCAGTCTGACAGTTTCAGATAAAATTATGACTGAGGCAAATATAAATAGTTAGCTTAACTGAGAATGATAAACCTAAGGGATTTGAGAAAAAACAACCTACTGAGGAATCTCCAAGTAGATAATTCTGCATACACAAAATCTATACTATGCTCTTTTAACTAAAAACAAATCAATTAAATCTAGTACTCAGATGTACTATTATGATTGTGAGTTTGAAGAAATTAAATTTTAAGTGGTTTCTGAAATTTAATTTGTCTTGTACAGTTTTGTAATTAAAACCTCAAATAATAATAAATACACAAAATATTATAAAAGTTTAAGAATGGAAGATCAATAAGGTGATCTTTAGAGTAGTGAAACGTTTCATATAATTAAATTCCTAGTTGATTTTGAATGAATGATTTTCATTTTTGCCTTGTCTGGGAGATGAGCAAATCTAGCTCAACGAAGAGAAATTCATGAAGTTATCTGTTCTTTAGAGTTAATATTCCATTATCTTCATTTCGTCTTTTAGATTATACCCTGTCAATCATGTGATGCACAGTAAATGTGCACTGTGACTTGTAGACCATCTGTTATTGGTATCTGCTTTGTTTCCTTTCTGAAATTATAATAACTGTCATGGATTCCAAAATAGAGTATTCTCCTGGCCTTCTGCTTAGAATCATTTCTACATCTGTTCCCAGTAAAACTGAAGTGAATGAAGCAGAGAATGAGCTCTGTGACCAAGCATGGCTCATTTATTTCTAACTGTTATGACTACAGGTGTGTCGGAAATCGAGGTGCCATAAAATTCTCTGAAGATCGTCCATCATCTGACGTGCAATATTAATGCTCCTCTTCTCCTTGCCTGCCCAGGGAAACATGGCCTTTTCTTCTTTTTTTCTTTTCAAACTTCAATCATTGATGCCTATGTTATATTATTCCCCTTGTGTAATGATGCTCTGTCAATTATGAATACTAGCGAAAATGTACTTTCTTCCATTTCTTTGAGGAGTAAGAATATTTGTGGAAATATGTTGCTTCTTCTGAGACCTTTAAGGTACCCTGGTATTGCTTTTATGGCTCAGATAAAGAGAGCAAGATTTAAAGGCCAAAATTTTGGATGCAAATGTTTCTTTATTTCTTTCTAAAATTCTATGTAAATAAACTAACAAGACTATGATGATTTAATAAGTTTATCTCATCAACTTTTGATGACTGTGTTACACATTTTTCAAACGAGGTAATGTAGTATCTTGTTAAATTGCCTGATTTTGAAATGAAAAACACAGTATAGAATGGTTTAATTTCTCATGGTTTCCAGCCATACTCACTGCAGAATTCTTGCCAAAGAACAGAAATATATAAGGCTCTAACTACAGATGTGTTATCTGGAACCTGAGTACACAGAAAATTGATCCCTCTAAGTTCTTTGATTTTTTGACCTTTCAGATACATTCTCTGAGCTAAGGAACAGGAGTTGGGTAGTGCTTGGTAACTAAATTAGGAACACACGCCATCTCTATAATATTTTTTTCCTGGAGGTGGGAGCTTCACAGCACAGCAATGGAGAGTGTGTGTTCTAATTCATGATCTACATAGGAATTCCCTTAACTGAAACAATTGTATGAACAGTTGAGAACCAAATGCATGAATATCCCCTCTGCTTCTCCTTATTTATCCAGCTGTCATTTTCATAATCTAACAAGTACTCCCTGAAGGTGTTTAGATTTTCAAATAGTAGTTTTGTCACAACCTATCAGGGGAAACAGAAGTGAGAATAAAATCACTATCTAGGCAAACAAGTCATTATTAATTCAGTGAAAAATGCTTCACAGGGATACAATGCAATTTATATAAAACTCAACATAGGCATTGCAAGCACTATTTAAATTAAGTACATCTTAAAGAAAAGTGATTTTTGTCATATGTTGTGGCAAGATGAATTTTTTCAGACAAATTCATTTATTTGAATGATTACTATTTTATCTTTTATCTATAATGTGTGGCTTATACTCACAGCACTTGTGGATATTAGTTGATTCTTTAATAGAAACACTGATGTTTAAAATTCAATTTAGTACAGCAAGCTATTCATGATTCAAGTTTATATTCTCAACTTGTTCTCAAACATTTTTCAACTTTTTAATAAGAGTATTAATTGCACACAGTTAAATGCTTAGGCTAAGCATGAATGGATTATATCAATATATTAGTTCCTATGTATATCAAGGTCTAGAACAAGGTCTTGACCTAAGAATACTTCCTGGCTCCCCTTTTGTATTTAATTCTTGCTCATCTCCATCTCAGGCAAGCATTATTTTGATCTCCTTTAACACATTAATGGTGAAGCTTCTAGAAATATGTGTTAATATTATTGTAGGATACATGAACTTCTTTTCCCTCATGAAAAATTTTTGACTCACTATAACATTTTTGACACTTTCCTTCTTTATAATAAGCAGTTTTCTGAGGGTTGTTTCTAGAAAGCATTCCCCTAATTTATTTTCCCTCCTTTGATAAGTGTTGCTTTCATTTTTTTCTATTTCTATAGTCCAGAGATGCTTGTTTCAGTTTTGGCCCATTTTTGTTTATTTATCCTCTTATTTTAAATTAGTGAGATTTATTTAAAAATGTGAAAAATAATATGACTTGGAGTCAAAACATAATATGGGATTGATTTTATATATTAATTATAGTTCATCTATCACTGCAGAGCAGGAAATACAGTGATTAAGCTTCAAATTTCTGGTGCTGTGATAGTGGCATGCATTCGATAAATAATTTACTTTGAATATCTACTATTTTTATTTTTGTGTATGAGTGTATTGTCTATATTTATGTAAGTGCACCTATGTCATGTGATGCCTGAGGAGGTCAGAAAGGGCATTAAATTTATCTGAAAACAGAATTGTGGACTGTTGTTAGTCGCCATGTGGGTGTTGGGAACCCAACCTGAGTCCTTTGAAAGAGCAACCAGTGCTCTAAACCACTCAGCCAAAACTCCAACCCCACAAAATTTACTTTAGATTTTGAAATTTTGTCTTTCCCAGTCTAAATATTTTCAGTAAGACATACCGATAATGCAGGACTACAACAGAGCCAAATCCCTCATTTAGCCAAAAAACAAAAACAAACAAACAAACAAAAACCCATTGCACTATAGTATGAAACTGCAAGTATTTGTCACATAAAGTATAAAAGGTATTTAAATTTTTTATTAGATAAAATTTATATTACAATATTTTCCTTATCATCAAATAAATTTAAGTTTGCCAAGAATGGTTCAAGAGGGCTAGGCTAAGCAATGACAGTCAATAGTTTTGATAAATCACATGAATTTTAACACAATATTTTTATTTTACTGAAATCTTAACAGAAAGTAATCAGTACTGTAATTAAAAGAGCATTTGTGTCACATCAGAAATATTTTCTTAGGCAGGGTGTAGTGGTGCATGCCTTTAATCAGAACACTTGGGAGGCAGAGGCAAGCAGGTCTCTGTGAGTTTGAGGCCAGCCTGGTCTCCATGGGGAATCCAGGACAGCTGGGGCTACAGGGAGACCCTTTCTCCAAAAAAAAAAAAAAAAAAAAAAGCAAAGGTGTGCAT
>NW_008340588.1:4008969-4038856 GCF_000622305.1 Nannospalax galili
ATCAGGTTGCCCTTACTAAATTTTCCAGTTCTTACAAGTTGGAGAATAAAGTTTTGCATTTTTATTAAGTTTAATTAATCAATATTAGTTTTACATAAGTGCTTTAAATATATGTATATGCACTCTATGAAACATTTGCTTCCATGTGAGATTATTTTGTACATATTTTGAAAATTGTAGATTTGACATATATTATTATTGGCAAATGTCACTACAGTACACTTATCTGCAGACCATAATGGTTTACAACACTACCTCCCATTGGAAGCTTGAAATTCTGTATGATGTCAAATCCATTACACACCATCCTTTTCTCTATGAACATACAGCACAGTGCTCACATGCATTGCCACACTTAATCTTTCTGTCCATGTTTGATGCTCTGTGGCTGTCTTTGCCCCCATACTCTTCTGCTACATGGCCATAACCAAGTAAAATTATTATTATTTGACCATAAGCAGTTCAATACTGTGACTACCAATCTTAAAACTAAGTACCACTGTGTAAATAATGGGTCGGTTGCTAAACTGCATAGCATATGTATGCTGAGAAAAAATAAGTAATACTCTAATTTATAGAAAGAGATGACACAAGATTTAGTCATGATAGTTAAAATAGTGCACTCTTTAAAGCATGCATGGCTTACTTTTGAAATTTTCAGTTTAACATTTTCAGATATCCTTGATCTGGAGCAACTGAATCCACAAATATCAAAATAGTAGATAGGTTGGAAATTACTGTAAATGCTAAGGAAAAGCAGACTGTATTAAGTTTCAAGATGGATATTTAGTTTTATTAAAATAGTCAATGCATAACATTTATACATTTAAATTTAGTTATACATGTGTATGGATATTATATTTTCTATTCCTGAGCACTATTGATGCATTTGACATTTATAAAACAAATGCTGCACTTCCTTAATAGATTTAATGTCAAACAGTTTCTGTGTTCTTTCATTTAATCTTCTCTTTCTCTCATGGCTTTCTTCATTAACTTTAGAATAATCACATTACCAGTAAATATTATGTGGTTTTGAACTGGGGCTTTAGTGGATGCATTTTGAGAATGTGGAAAGATTACCACCTTTTCATATCTATTGATACAGACATTAATATATGTCTCCAAATTTTTTACCATATTTAAAATTTCTCAGTGCATTAGTATTATATTATAAAAATGTTAATATGGTATTGTAAGTACTATTATGTTACTAATTTATTTATAACAATATTTTTTTCTTTACTATTTATTATTTATATTTTCTGTGTATGAGTGTATTTTCTGTATGAATGTAAGTGCACCTTGTCATGCAATGCCTGTGGAGGTCAGAAGATGACATCTGCCCATAACTCTTTGGAACTGAGTGCTAGAAATTAAGCCTTGGTCCCCTGCAAGAGCAGCAGTACTGTTAGCCACTGAGCCATCTGTCCAGTCCTGACAATAATATCTTGTTATATTTACTCATATAATTTTAATATGGAGGCTAGCTTCAATATGATTTTTTAAGAAAAATATAACATCTTTTGTGCTTTTACATAATGCTTCTGCAAAATATGTGGTGTTATATTATCATATAGGTTGTACTTTATAGAGACTTTATTTTTAAGATATCATACTGAAATATTAACAAAGTAAATGATTGATATAACAAGGACAGGGATTAAGATGGAGTCAAGATTAGATGTGAAGCAATAATGATGGATGCCATTTTATTGGTTTCTGGTTCTTTATATTGGTACTATTTCTATTTTTTGATACTTTTGCTATAAAAATTATAAAATCTTATATTCTATAGCTATTTTCCTAATAAAATCAATGTGATAAAGATCTTATAAAATCAATACACAGATTGGAGAGATAACTTAGTGATTTCAAGTACTGGCTGCTTTTGCACAGGATGCAGGTTGAGTTTCCAGTACCTACATGGCATCTAACAACTGTTTAATTCCAAATACAGGATCGAGTGTCTTCTGACTTCCACAGGCATTGTGTGCATGTGATATATGCACATACATGCAGACAAAAATTCATATACATAAAATAAAAATATGTAAGAAATGAATTACATGCACACAAAGAGTTAAGAAACATGTACGGGGCTGGAGAGCTGGATCATCAGTGAAAAGCACTGCCTGCTCTTGCAGACGACCCATGTTTGACACCTAGTATCCACAAAGAGGCTGAGAACATTCTGTAACTCCAGTTCCTGGGAATCTGATGCCCTCTTCTGACCTCTTCAGGCATTGTGCAACATGGGTGCACTTACATGCATGTAGGCAATGCACCACACACATAAAAAGATGATAATAAAATATTTTTTAAAAAGTACATAGCTAAAGTTAAGTAAGGGAGGTATTAACGTGGTGATAATACCAAACCCTAACACATTAAGAATATTTATTAACTTAAGATTAAATAGAAGAAAGTACAAAAATATCAATTTAAAGAGAATGAATATGAGGAAAATGAAATTGACATGTACAAACAAAGGATAATGATTTACAAGAGAACATAGTTTGTTATTCTCTCAAACTCCTGCTGAGACCATTTGTTTGTAACTCGAAATCACAAAATTCAGAGTGATAGGATCATTTAATCTTTGAGGCAGGTTGCAGGTGGCAACGCATGCTCATAGTCCTAGAGGGCAGGGTGTAATAACAAAACCTCTCCTCGGGTTAGGATTTTATCTATTTCACGACAATGTTAGAGTATGTCTCCTGCATACAATCATTCTGTGCATCTTTGGCATTATATCTTCCTGTTACTTCCTCTTCATAGAATATATTTTAACTGCTTTTTGATTCTATGCATTTTTGCAAATTTTGACTTTGATTATTTTACTGATTTTCATTTTCTTATGTTTATTTTTAACTGTGACATAACAGAATACTGATTTGTTCTTGCTAAGGTTCACAACTCTCTCCCATTTTCTATGTTGATACTGTTATCTTGTATAGCCTGTCCTTCAGAAAGTCAGAAATACTTGATAATGCTTTCATTTTCATGAACTAAGGATAAATTCCATGTTTGAAGCTAACTTGTTCTGTGGAGTAAGTAATAATATGAAAGTATTCCTTATTGTATCAAACAAATACTACTTTTGTCAGTCAAGTAAAAAAGAGGACTAAATTCAGTAAAGTATGACAGCTATATTATCAAACATAAACAATTACTGACAGCATTAACAGTGCTGATTTGTCTTTTGTATAAAAAGAAAAGTCAAAATGCCTGTAAAGGGACTAAAATAATGGCTCATTGTAGTTGGGTGCTTGCTGTACAAACATGAGAATCATTGTGATGATGCTAGTCCTTGCGTGACAAGCAGAGAAGCCATGTGCAACACAGCTGTGAGAGAACAGAGACAGGAGGACCACTAGGTATTGATGGCTTCAAGCCTAGCTAGAGATAACAATGAATGCCTCATCTTCAGAGTGAAAACTGGCCTCAAAAGAATAGGGAGTCAGGTGAAGATTTTTCTCCCATTCACTTGGCTCTTCTTCATTTCCTTGATTGTTTCCTTTACTGTACAGAAGCTTTTTAGTTTAATGAAGACCCACTCATTGATTACTGACCCTAATGCCTGGGTAAGTGATAACTGATTTAGAAAGTGATTTCCTTCACCTATACCTTGTAGGGTAACACCTATGCATTCTTTTAACAGTTTCAGTATTTCAGGCTTCACACTGAGGTGTTTGATCAACTTGGAGTTTAATTTTGTGCAGGTGTTAGGAATGCATGTGAATTCATTTTTCTACTCATGGAGGTCCTGGATTTAAAATATTTATTGAGTTTTTTGAATTTTATATAATAGATCTTAATCAAAATTAGATCACTTCCCCCATCTGCACACTCCCAGAGGACAGCCACCCCCCTTACTGGATTTCATGCATTCTGTCATATATATTAAATCATATATTGTCAGATGTTTGTACCTGGATATCCCTCTGTGCATATTCATCCACTGGAGTCTAGTCAGCCTATCTGAAGTTACTACCTTAAAGAAGATCTACTAACTCTGGTGCAGAAGTGATCAGTTTCCAATAGTTCTGTGACTAGGGATTGGGCCTGCTGCTCATTTCCTGTGTTCAGTGCTGAGTTTTTCTTTGATTGAATCAGAATGGGTCTTGTGCATGCTGTCACCATTGTTGGAAGTTCACATAAGCAAGTTCTCAGTGACCTGGAAGTCTCTGTCTCCTTTTGTTTATGCACCATCCCTGACTCTTAAAGTCTTTCCACTCCCTCTTCCATGATGGTCCCTGAACAGTGTGTAGGTGAGGTTTAATATAGGCATTCTATTCAGAGACACTCACTCTGCAGTTTCTTATTCTCTAAAACTAGTCAGTTGTGTTTTTCTGTGTGCATCAAACTCTGTTATGTGAGGAAGTTTTTCTGGTAAGAGTTGAGGGATGTATTAGTATTTTCCCTATCCACATTCTGCTATATTTCATGAGTCTTGTGTGTAGAAGTTCCATTGTAGATGTGTCACATAGAATTGCGCATCTCTCAGACATATATCTATGTGAGTGATCATTTGTGGAATTCTGTGATAGTGTCCATCTGTTGCAAAAAGAAACTTCTTTGATGAATGGTGTATGGTATACTTGTCTGTAAATATAAGGATCCATATTTAGCATACAGTAAAAAATTACCTTTGTCTAGCGATAAGACAGATAGGGTTTTCTCTAGGGTCTATGACCTCTCCAGCTATGTGTATTTAGCTGTATTTACAGTGCCACCCATGAGTTCCCTGCCATTAAGAGGGTCCTAAGTCCAGGTAGATAGATGTTGATTACCCCCTAGATAAAAGTGCCACTGACAGTACCAATAGAGAGAGTCTGCTGCTCCAACCCTTGTGGTTATTAGGCTTTGGGATTGGGTTTCACTGCTGATTTAGTTTCTCCTTTAGCAACTTACATAGTATTCCCTAGAACTATGAGATCTAGTAATCAAAGAGAACGTTTCCATGTTAGTTCCAGCTCCATCGCTCCAAGTAGTAATCCAAGAATCCAATGCCTTTAAAGAACATGCAAACAAATTGGGTGTGGTAGTGTGTGCCTTTTATCCTAGCATTTGGGAGGCAGAGGTAGTCAAATCTCCTTAAGTTCCAGGCCAGCTGGAGCTACAGGGAGACCCTGTCTCAAAAAGAAAAGAAAAAAAAAAAAAGCAAACAATTCAAAGAACTCAAAGAGGACTTTATAAGGTAGGTACTTAAAGCTACAGCCTTCCCTTTTAGGATTGCTTTTAACATGTTCCAGAAGTTTTGCTGTGTTGTGTTATCACTTCTTTTAGGAATATTTTATTTTTCTTTATTGATTTTTAACTTGATCCATTCATCACTCAGTAGTGTGTTATTTAATATCCATGAACTTTTGTTGTTACTAAAGCTTCTTTTGCTATTGATTTTAATATTTATTGCATTGTGGTGTATGAGAATAAAGGAATTTTAAAAAATTATATATATGTATATTTGTTGAAGTTCATTTTGTGTCAAAGTATGAGATAATTTTTTTTGTAGGTTCCATGTACTGCTGAGTAGAAGGGGTATTCTTTGTAGTTTGGGTGGAATATTATATAGATGTTTAGTAGTTCAATTTGATGTATACTCTCATTTAATTCAGACAGTTCTCTATTAATTATTTGTCCATATAACACATCTATTGAAGAAAGTCGGTATTGAAGTTATCTACTCCTGCAGAGTTGGGATTAACCTGTGTCTTGTTGTCTAGTGGTTCTTTATATTAAATGTGGGACATATATGTTCATGATTGTAATATTTCCTTGGTTGATTGTTCACTTGGTCAGAATGAAGTGACCTTCTTTAGCTCTTCTCATTAAATTTAGTTTGAAGTCCAGTTTATCAGATATTAGAAGAGTAGTATATGCCTTAGTCAGAATTATTTCACTTTTCCCCTTTATTTCATTGTTTTGCCTCACCTTCCAGGGAGCCTCTCCCCTACCCCAACATTTTGCCCCTGACCATTAATTATCTTTTGGCATCTTTGGATTTTGAAATCCAAACGTGTATATCTAAAATTTCAACGCCAGCATCCAGCTATGAGAAAGAACATGCAGCATTTGTTTTTCTGTTTACATTTTCATCCATTTACCTGTGAATTTCATATGTTGAACTTTTTTGTTATTTTTATTGTATGTGTATGAGTGTATTGCTTGCATGTAGGTAGGTACACCAGTGTCCTACAATGCCCATGAAGGTCAGAAGAGGGTGTTGGAACCCTGGAACTGGATTTATAGACAGTTGTTAGCTGCCATGCGGGTGCTGGGAATAGAATCTGGGTCTTCTTCAAGAGAAGTCAGTGCTCTTAACCTCTGAGCCATCTCTCCAGTCCATTTTGTTTTTTAAAGATCTGAGTAATATTCCATTTTATATATGTTCCACACCTTCATTATCCAGTCATCAGTTGATGGAAATCTAGAATTCTTTCAATTCTTATCTTTTATATAATGGACAGCAATTAACATGGAAGAACTTGTATTTCTGCAGTAGGACATAGATTATTTGGGGAATACATGACCAAGAGTGGTATGGCTGAATCAAATAGTACATCAATTCCTAGATTTTTTAGGTCTCTCCACACTGAGTTGATGGCAACTGCACCAGCTTGCTCATACACTAGCAATGGATAAGCATTCCTCTTTCTTCATATCTGCATCAGCATTTGTAGCTTCCTTACAGAAATACAACTCTCTCACACCCACAGTGGCTAACTTTCCCTCCACTTTCTATAGTTAAATAACACCAATTTTGTCCATTACAACCTTGATAATACCTGCCTCCTATTATCTCCTTTTCTCAAGCTCCTTCCCCTCTCCTCTCAGGTTTTGGGGTATAAGCTCCCCTCCTCCCCTCCCAATTAAATAACCCCATTGTCTCTATTTTCCCTTTGCTAACATCTGTCTCATAATATCCCCGTCTCTCCAACTTGACCCAGAAAGACAAAATTTGCTGAAGTGGAGAGAAGAGACTGCATAATGCTTTTCCATGGGTAGGGCTCCTATAGTAATCATTTGCCACCCCCTGTTCAGAGATCATTATAGAGAAAGGGGCAGAAAGACTGTAAGAGCCAGGGGTAGTAGAAGATCACAAAGGAGCAATGTTTCCTTGACAGTTTGAAATTTTTTCATTTGAACTTAAAGCAATGGGAACAACATGCACAATACCCATGCAAATTCAAACCAGAATCAGCAGCCCCCCCGACACACACACACAGAAGTGGGGAAATGGGTAAGTAACTATTGCCAACTGATGACAACTGGGAGTGGGCAATGCCTTCTTTAAGGAAATTCTGTTAGATAGTTTTATAATTTTCTAGTAGAAAAAAAATCACACAGAGTGAAAATTGGGGACACAAACTTAGCTCAATAGCCTTTAACATATATAACCTAATGCATGAAATCTGGTGGGGTTCACTATGGGAAGGTGTAGATAAGGAAAGCTGTCTAAATATGATTAATATGTAGTGTATGAAAATCACAAAAATTCAATTTAAAAATGAAATTAAAGGAAAAAGAATCTTGTAAAGCAAGAACAAACCAAACTCAAACCCAGCTGATGAGGAAAAAAAAAACAGAGCAAAAATAAATAAAATAGAAGCAAAGAAAGCAATACTGAAAATCAATGAATCTAAGATCTGGTTCTTTGAAAAGAGAGAAAGATAGACAGATTCTAAGCAAAGTTAATCAAAAGAAAGAATGAACAAGTTCAAGTCAACAAAAATCATAGACAAAGTTGGAACCATGACAAGAGATACCAAAAAGACTCAGAAAAATATAAGGGGATATCTTAAAGCCTATACTTTGCCAATTTAGAAAATCTAAAAGAACCGAAAGATTTTCCAAATTCAATGGAACTGTCAAAAATAAATGAAGAGTTCATCAAATTATATAGATCCTCAACAAAGAATAATTTTTTTTTGTCTTTCTGAGACGGTCTCCCTGTAGCCCCAGCTGTCCTGGAACTCACTATGTAGACCAGGCTGGCCTCCAACTCACAAAGATGTGCCTGCCTCTGCCTCCCAAATGCTGGGATTAAAGGCGTGTGCCATCATGCCTGGCTCAAAAAAAGGATTTCAAAATCATAATACAACACCTCCAACTAAAAAGAGCCCATGTCTAGATTGATTCACAGCAGAATTTTCCAGCTCTTAAAAGAAGATCTAAAACTAATGCTGTTATATTATTCAAAAATAGTAACAGCAAGAGAACTCCCAAACTCCAACTGTGAAACCACAACTACTCTAGAACCCAAGCCAGGTAAATGCACTAGAAAAAAAAATAAGAAAAGGAAGAAAAATAAAAGGAAACCATTGGTCCATATCCTAAGTGAACAGAGATGCAAAATTTTTAACAACTTACTTTTAAATTGCATGCAGCCACATATCTGAAAGCTCATCTATCAACATCAAGTCAGTTTTACTCCAGAGATGCAGGAATGGTTCAATATACTTAAATCAGTAAGCATAATAAATTATATAAATATATATAAAGACAAAAATCATGAGAATCTCAAAGATGCAGGAATTGGACTTTTGGGAACAACCTCAAAAGACTTGAGGCTATATAAAACAAACCCACAATCAACATTATTATAAATGGAGAAAAGCTCAAAACAATTCCATTAAAATGAGAAAAAGACAAGGAAGCCCACTTCTTCCCATCTGTGTTCAACATAGTGCTTGAAACCCTAGTTAGAGCAATAAGACAAGAGAAGGAGACAAAAGGGGTACTAACTGGAAAAGAAGAGGTCAAATTATCCCTCTTTTCAGATAATATGATATTGTACATAAGAGATTCAATGAATTCCACAAGGAAGTTTCTAGAAATGATCAACAATTTCAGCAAAATGGTAGAATACAAAATGAACTTCCAGAAGTTCCTAGCCACTAGCTATATACAAATAACAAGCAATCAAAGATAGTGTTCCTGGATACACACCTATTCACATTATCCTATAAGAATATACTTAGGAATAAACCTAACTAAGGCCCTCTACAATGAAACTTTAAATCTTTAACAAAAGAGATTGAGGACTACACAAGGTGATAGATGTCCCATACTCATGAATGGTTAGAATTAATACTGTGAAAATAACCATCTTGCCAAAAGCAAGATTTGTAGATTCAGTGAAATTCCAATCACAATCTCTATGACATTTTTTTACACAAATAGAAAAAAAGTCATAAAATTCGTGCAAATTCACAAGAGACTCCTGAGTGCCAAAGAAATCCTTAACACAATGAGCAATGCTGGAGAATTACAATTCCAGATCTCAAAGGATATTGCACAGAGCTATAGTCATAAGACAGCACAGTATTGCAAAAAAAAAAAAAAAAAAAGTCTTTTTTTCAATGGAACAAAATTGAAGGTCCAAATATGAGTTAATGCCGTTTCAGCTACCTGATCTTTGACAAAGATGCCAAGAACACACACTTCAGGAAAGACGGCATCATCAACAAATGATATGGCAAAACTGGATTTTCACATGTAGATGAATGAAATTAGTGCCATATATATTCCCTGCACAAAAGTAGAACTCTAAATGTATTAAAGACTTCAGTGTGAAACCTTAAATGCTGAAATTGTTGGAAAAACATAAGCAATACCCACAAGCTATAGGTGTGGGAACAGACTTTCTAAACACAACTCCAGGTGCTCAGGAGTTAAGGTCAACAGTTGACCAATAGTACCTCATTAAACTAAATTCTTTTGTACAGAAAAAGCAACCAATAAAGTGAAAAGGAACCCCACATAGTGGGGAAAAATCTTTTCTAGTTATGTACCGGATAGGTGGCCATTATCCAGAATATACAAAGAACTCTG
Organism: Nannospalax galili; assembly: GCF_000622305.1. NCBI lineage: Eukaryota > Metazoa > Chordata > Mammalia > Rodentia > Spalacidae > Nannospalax > Nannospalax galili. The sequence continues at coordinate 4,018,810 of NW_008340588.1, forward strand.
AAACAAATAATTGAGAAATAAAACTACCCAATTAAAAATGGGTTATAAATATGAGAAAGGAGCTCCCAAAAGAATAAATAAAATGACTAAGAAATGTCATAAAAAAGTGTTCAACATTCTTAGTAATTAGGGAAATGGTTCCCATTCTTAGTAGAGCAAGTGTCATAGTTTGGTGATTCTTTTTCTCACATGTATATTCTTATCCAATTAGTTGCTGCCTTTCTCACAGTCCAGTCCCACAAGCTCTGACATAACTCTTTGGTTCTTTTGGATCTGTATTTGAAGGCAAGACCACATATCATTTTACCCTAAATTCAATAAAGCAAAAATTCTCAGTGAAGGTACATGTGGTTCTTTGGGGTACAGACAATCTCATTTTTAGTATGTAAAACAGAGATATAAATAATCACATACACAGATATAGAAAATATTCACAGTGTTAAAATTTCTTCTTGGTGGCTTGAGTTTTAAGCATATTTCCCATGAGATCCATCATGAATAATAGGTTGAGGAATACTGGGTCAGAGTGAGGAGCACTCAGTGCAGGATGTTGCTTTTTATGCATCTTACATTGTAAGGTTTGGGTATTTGCCAGTCTTCTAGATGAGGTTTGCAAACATATTTTAGGGGCTAGTGAGATGGCTAATTTGATAAAACTCTTCCTGTGGAATCAGGGGTGGCCTGAGTTTGAACAACGTCTCACTTAAAAATATGGATGTAGTGATATCCACCTGTAATCTGATTTGGGAGGAAGAGATAGGAGGATTCCTGGAGCTCACTGCCCCACAAAGTGTGTCTAAATCTGTGAGCTAAGATGAGGAAGGAATGAGGAGGATATTTTCAAATAGAGCTGTTTCAAAAACTAAGAAGAGGAAGGAACGAAGAGGATATTCAATATTGACCTCTTACTTTCACATATGCTTAAACTTATGCAAATGTGTGAACTTTCAGTTTTGTGGTTATTTACATAGGCCACTGTTTTTTAAATTCTTTGCTTGTTTTTGAATTATCAAAACCATCATTTATTCAACTGTTTTTTTATTTATTATTTTTATTATTTTATGTGTATGAGTATATTGCCTGCATGTATGTGAGTGCAACTGTGTTATGCAATGCCACGGAGATCAGAGGAGGACTTCAGATTCCCCTGGAACTGGGGTTAAGGATGGTTCTTAGCTGCCATGTGGGTGCTGGGAATCGAATCTGGGTCCTCTGCAAGAGCAGTCAGTGCTCTTAACTGCTGAGCCATCTCTCAAGCCCTTCCACTGTTATTTTTAAGCATAGTGATTCACATGTAATTTTTATTAAATTAATGATATTTACCTTTTGGACGATTAACTGAGCTTATTAATATTACAATATTGATTGCTTGATCCTATGGGTTAAGATCCTGGAATTAGGATAGATAGTCAGTAGAATCAAGAGAAAGGTGAATCGTGCAATCAGGGAGAATTGTGAGAGTCTTGCATCAATGGAGACAAAATTGAAAAGAACTTAGGTCTTTAAACATTTACGAAGAGAAGTCTATATAACTAAAAATGTTTTTAGTAAGAAACACTATGGGGAAAAATTAAAATGTTCATGAATTTTAAAAATATATTTGACCCTCCAACTGTATGAATCAAAATTATTGAAGCAAGCAAGATAATTTTTCTACTGAAAATTCTTTGCCCCAGCAGACCCAAATAGTTTTGGCATGGAACTATAAAGCCTTCCATCTATCTAAACTAGAAATGCTAGAAAGATCTCTGATTTCATACAGAGCTCCTTTCCAAAAAGAGTCAAGCAGCTCACCGGACACGGACACTGATTGTTGACAAGATCAGGGCAGACTCTGGGGCAGCTGTGTGCTGCAGGACTAAGACAATCCCAGGCGGAGCATAGTTTCAAGGATCATGAGGCTATCCCTCTTTTTTCAATAAATTGATCCTGTGCTGGTTTGCACTTGAATTATTCTTTTGGGAAAACAATTCATGCAGTGGTGGGAGAGGTCATGTGATATTTATAAGATGACCTGAGACTAAGTTTTGATACTTAATTTATTTCTTCCTGACATGATGTTCGTAGGATGGTTGCCAAAGACCAGAAAAAATGTGTATATTCAAGTCAGGCAGGGCAGCTTCTGGGATTTCTGTTTCCATGGTCCCTTCAGAACAGGAAAGACAGTGAGCTATCTTTTCTCTCTGCAAAGTCAAGAACACATGAAAAAAAGAAGTAACAGAAGTTTTAGCTCTCTAAGAATTCCCTTTCTCTGTTGTTTCTTTTCTTTCATATTGCTCCTGTCACTCCAAATTATTTAAAATTCTCCAACTCCTTTCACTCTTACTCCACTTTATTTCACAAAACTTTCACAATGTCCTTCCTAAGAATCAGCTTTCTCAATAATTCCTTGTGTCATTGTATTGTCTGATATCATGTGATGCCAATTAAAGATTTTTACTGACAATTGTTCAGTGTCACTCATATCCACTTCTTTGAACATATGTTTCATTAAAACTAAATAAAGTTTTCTGAAAATATTACCGCTATAGTTTGGAAATTATGCATTTTATGGAGAGAACATGAAATATTTGGTAACTAAATTTAGCAGTAACATTATTAGGCAAGTTTATTATGAGTGTATGCTAACTACCATTTTGCTCTGACTGCTTGAGGGCAAAGAAGGAGTGCTGCAATTCAGTCAGACACTGAGACATTTGAGGAGTACTTGATGTTCCAGGAATAGGAAAACTTTGAGCTCTTTTGTAATCAGGTGTCAGAAGCAGTCTTACAGAGCAGTCACCACAGTACCTGGAGTGGAATCTCCGTGGAAGGTAGTTTATAAAAATGAAATTTCTACTTGAGAGAGTTAAGATTGCAAATAACAAAAGTAAAGAGAATGAAGATCAAAAGAAGAAGGAGTAGAAGAGTGACAAGTAATTAGGAGACAGTTACTATTATGGACAAAATGGGAAAATGGGGGTACTTCAGCTGGTAAGGGAAGAGTGAGGAGTAGACAAGGAGAGAGAGAAGAGATAAGCAATGCCTAGTGGTGTGTGTCTGTGTGTGTGTGTCTGTGTGTGTCCGTGTCTGTGTGTCTGTGTGTGTGGGTCTGGGTCACTGTGTGTACGTATGCATAAATGAAGGCTATATAAGAAGGAGCACAGTGCCAGACAGGAGACAGGAGAAACCTCCCTTCAAGTTGTTGGTCAGGGTTGTCCTAGAGAATTACCAGATAACACAGGCTATTGTCATATTGCTTGATTACCCCCTCCAGAACTTGAAGGTAAGACCCTATTCATGAAGACAGGATATACTTTGGTCACAGTACTTGGAGAAATCAAACTGAAACTGACCTAGGGTCCTCCTCCCTGAAGATGAGATTTCATAGTATCAAAGGTATATTCTGCAAGCTGCTAAGAGAGAAAATAAATCAATGGTTCAACCCAAATGTAAAACCTAATAACTACAAAAATGACTGATACAGAAAATCATCTGTAAGGTGCAATAGTGGTACTTCTATCATGGGGCAATCAACAGCTGTCTACTTGGACTTAAAGTCTTCTCAACTGGAAGGAACTCATTATGCTTCAGTTTAAGCTGTTGATCTCTTAGCTATAGTACTTTCCATGAATTTAGAAATTCATTTTTTGAGGTTTTCTATTTTAATTAGAGTATATGTTTTTAAACATTCTTTTATGATGCTCTTGATCTGTTTGGTGTCTGTTGTTATATTTCTCCTTTCATCTCTGATTTTCTTCATTTGAATTTGCTCTTTGTTTTTATTCTTTTTTGGTTAAGTGGAATAAGGGTATGCCTATCTTGTTTTCAGAGAACCAGCTTTTAGAATCATTGATTCTGTGTATTGTTATTTTTATTTCTATTTCATTAGTTTATTCTCTCATTTCTGTTATTTCTTGTCTGCTAGGTTTGGATTTGGATTGTTCTTGCCTTTACACATTCTTGAGTTGCACCATTAATTCATTTTCTGAATTTTGAATGTATGCACTTAGAGATATAAACTGCCCTCATAGGACTGCTTTTAAAGTGTCCCAGAGGTTTTGCTGTGTTGTATTATCATTTTCATTTAGTTCCCGGAATACTTTACTTCTTTCTTCTTCAACTCATTCATCATTCAAGAGTGTGTTGCTTTATCTCACTGAATTCGTGTAGTTGCTTGAGTTCTTTTACTCAACAGCTTTAAGCTTTTATCACTATGATCTGATAGAATGTATGGAATTGTTTCAAATTTTTATTTGTTGAGATTTGTTTCATGTGCCAGTATGTGGTCATGTTTAGAGAATCTTCCAAGACTGCTCGATATAAGTATGGTTTTTGTGCTTGGGTGGAATATTTGGTAGATGTCTGCTTAGGTTCTTTTGTTTTATGATATCATTTAATTGAGATGTCTCTCAGACTATTCCTTGTCCACTTTACCTGTCCACTGGCAATAGTGTGGTATTAGAGTCAATAGCTCATTCTTTGTTTGGGTTAATCTGTTTTAAATGTCTAAGGTTACTGGTTTTTATGAAATTGAGTGCACCAGAGTTTGGTGCATATATATTTATGATTGTAATATATTCTTGGTCAGTTTTTCCATTGATCAGAATAAAATGATTCTCTTCATCTCTTCTGAATAGTTTTAATTTGACGTATACTAGAGTGGCAACACCTTCTTCTTTCTTAGTGCTATTTTCTTGTAATTTTTTTTTCCCATCCATTCACCCTAAGGCAGTGGTTATCCTTGAGGAGGGGATGAGTTTCTTAAAGACAGCAATAAGATGGATTTTCATTTTGTTTAATTTTTTTCCTTTCTTTTATATTGGTTTTCCATGTGCTGTTCTATATTTCATACAACAGTTCTTAGTCAAATTTAGACCTGGTCCCCCATTCTTTCCCCTACACACCATCCCCGCTGCTGGACCTTAATCATTGTGTAATAATGTTAAGTCCTATCCAGTCAAGTATTTGTACCTAGATGTCCTTTCAGTGCAAATACATCAACTGGAGTCTTGTCAGCCTATCTAGATATTATACGTAAGTAAGTAAGGACTATTTTTCCTCACCCAATGGTAAGCAGTTTCCAACAGTTCCCAAACTAGCGCCTGCCCACCAACGATTTCCCTAGTTGCTCCACTCTGGGCCCTTGTCTGATTGAGCTGGCACAGGTCTTGTGCTCACTGCCACCATTGCCGCAAGTTCATGTGTGCAAGCTTCCAGTGGCCTCAAAGTCTCTATTTCCTTAGGCTCATGGATCAATCCTGGCTCTTAAAATCTTTCTACCCCATCTTTTGCAATATTCCCTGAGTCATAGATGAATGAGGTTTAATATTGCAGCCCTTACCAGGGACACATACTCTGAAGTCTCTTATTCTCTAAAACTTAACCAGTTGTATCCTTCTATGTGCATCGCCCTGTGTTGTATAGAGAAGCGTCACTGATGAGCGTTGACAGATGTACTTGTCTATTACCATGCCATCCTGAACATTCCCAATCATGTCTGAATATTTTCTTAACCGTTCCACTACCCTGTGTCTTTTGACTGGGGATTTGAGGACATTTATATTTAAAATTGAAAAAGATAAATGTGATTAATTTGTTTGTGTTCTTGGTACTGTTGATTTTTCTGTGATTATACCTTCATTGTTTTACTTTCTGAAACCCCTTGGATATAGTCATTCTTTTCTTCAGTCCTTTGTATGGCTTGTAGGGTCCTCTCTAGGGTTCATTTAGTGGACATGAACTCTTTCAGCCTGTTGTCATAGAAATTTTTTTCTTTCCCATTAGGCTATGATGCATAGTTTTGCTGCATAAAATATTCTGAGTTGGTATCTATGATCATATAGAACTGGGAATATTTTGTTACAGGATTTTCTGACTTTTATGATTTGCAATGCAAAGTCAGCTATAATTCTGACTGGTTTTCTCTTATATGTAACTTGTTGCTTTTCTCTACCAATTTTCAGCATCTTCTCTTTGTTATGTACATCTAATGTTTTTACTATGATATACCATGGAGTATTTCTGTTCTGGTCCTATCTAAATCCGTTTGCTTCTTGTAACTGTACAGATAGGTTTTTCCTTAAATTGGGGAATTTTTCTTCTAATATCCTGTTCAAAATCTGGTCAATACTATTGACCTGAGAGTCTTCTCTCTCCTCTATGCCAATGATGCATAGATTTGTTTTTTTTTCATGGTGTCCCACATTTCCTGCATATTCCATTACTGGTTATTTTTTTTTTTCATATGCTTTTCTTGAGTGGTCTAGTTCTTCAGCTTTGTCATCTAGTCTTGATATTCTGCTTTCCATGTCATTCATTCTGTTTGTGAGATTCTCACCTGTTATTTCAAATTGACTTATTGAACGTTTCAATTCCACCTTCATTTTGACTTGGTTTATTTCAATATTTCTATTACTTTTGTGAATTCATTTTTCAAGTCCTGAATTGTTTGTCACTTCATTTAGCTGTATATTTTTATTTTCATGAACTTCAGTCAGGGGTTTATCTCTATCCACGTCGAGTTCTTTGAGGTGTTTGCTTGTGTGTTCTCTAAGTTATTTGATCATGTTTATGATTGTTCTTGTAAATTCTGCTTCCAGGGTTTCTCTGGGTGGTTCTCATTATAGTACATTTCTTTAGGACTGTTGGGTTTTTCAGGAACATATTCTCTTTATTTTTAAAATTATTTGTGTTTTGTGTTGTCATTGGGTATATGGATTTATTTTATTGTTTGTGTATCTGATTTGAAATTCTAGTTTGTTTTATTTAGTTGAAGTCTGGTTCTGCTTATATTGTTGATGTAACTTGGCTGTTTTCTGCTTAGGTATGACTAGGTAGGTAGTCAGTGTGTTTCATGTTCTCACTTTTTTTTTTTTATTGGTGGAACAGGATGATTCCAAACTGATTAGAAAGGTGTTCTCTGATGGAGAGGAGGCAAGTCAAAGCTATGGGGTCTGGTGTCTGGGTTCTAGCAGGCTAATGAAGAGGTCTCAGGCAAGAAGATAAGGAAGGGGTTCATAGATTCAAGCATAGGGTGGGAAGAGTGTGGATAGTGCCTAGTTAGCTAGGCAGAGTAGGTGTGGGCCCTGAAGCTGGAGAATACAGCTAGCCTTGGTGAATGGGCTTCGGATGCAATGGGCAGGGTCTGGGTTACTAGGCTAGTCAAGTAGGCTGAGTCTGGAAGGGCAGTATCAGGCCTAGGCCCAAGGCTAGAAGGGGGCCTGTATGAGGAGTCAGTTAATTTATTTTTTCTGCTTTACTGAGCTAATAGATACCCAGATAGCTGATAAAATGTTATTTCTATGAGTGCTTCTTGAATGGGTCAGCATTTGAACTTGATACTATGTAGGAACAATTCACCCTTACTATTCCAGAAGGACATTAAAATACAATACGTCCATGACTATAATGGAAGAAACCAGAAGACTGTTTTTCTGTCTCCTCCTCCCCACATATAACTCCAGGATCTTGGGAGTTGTTTGATCTTTCTAGTCAATGCTAACTTTCAGGTTTTTATCTTTCAACTTGAGACCACTGTCTTTTCTAGGTCTTCATTTTTCAGGAGCTACATCTAAGGAGCATTGTGCCTCCATAATCATTTGCGCCAATTCACATTATAAATCTTTTTGTGTGTTTACAGTGATGTAGCTCTACCTATAGATGGATTAGTAAAATATATAGATCTATATTATATTGGTTCTGTCTCTTTGGCTGACACACTCAGGACCCTTGCCTCTATTGCTCTGTAATTTTTAAACATTTTGTTACAACTTTATTATCTGTGTGTGAACAAGAGGGAAAGGTGTCACAGTATGTGAAGTCAGTGGACAACTTTCAGCAGTAGGCTCTCTGCTTTTACAAAGTGGGTTCTAGGAATCAAACTCAGGTCCTGCTGCCTTTACCAGCTCAGCCATCTGGCTGACCCTGTTGCTCTGCTCTTCCCTGCTACATACAATCTTAAGATATTGATCATATACTTTGTCTGGTTTTGTTCTATTGATATTCAATGTAAGACACCTGTCTTGGTAATACACTACACACATTATATACATTTTGTTTATTTTTCCCTGTAAATAGTGGTAAGACCTCTGAATCCTTATGATCTAGTAGCTTAGAGTAGAAGTGAGTATGCATGAGTAGGACAAGGAGCTGAAAAATCTCTCTAAAGTTTGTGATGCTTCTTATAAGTTTATTTCTGACGACATGAGTATGCATTATGAACATCTACACATTCCTAGCACATACTTTGAAAAATGAAAGCACAACCTAATTTCAATATAAAATTCTTAGAATAGATGAGAAAATACATCCTGGCTGTGAAGACACTCATCACTTGAAATATGTTGAAATATGTTTTCTCATGCTTTTTAAAATAATTTTTTTGTCTTTTGGAGACAAGGTTTCCCTGTAGCCTCAGCTGTCCTGGAACTCACTATGTACACCAGGTTGGCCCCGAACTCACAGATTTTATTGACTCTTAGAATTTCAGATAATGTATTTTGATCATATTCAGAACTGCCCTCCCATGTCCTGTCAGATTCGCCTCTTTCTCCTTGCCTCCCTCGCATCATGTCCTCTGTTTTTTTTTTTTTTTTTTTTTTTTTTTTTTTTTTTTTTTTTTTTTTATGTTTTTTTAATGTTTTATCAAATCTACCTTGAGTTCTTCCAAGTACTCTTGACTGTGGGTTCATCCCTGGAACATGGTCAACCACAACTAAACCCCTAAAGAAGCTGAAACTCCTTCTCTTACAGTTTCAGTTGTCATTAGATTCTCCACCTGAGCTGAAGCTCTTTCACCTCCCCACTTCATGCTGGGATTTTGTCTGGTTTGGTATTGCACAGATCGTGTGCATGCTGCCCTAAGTACTGTAAGTGCATGTGCGCAACTGCCTGCTGTGTTCTAAAACACTGTTTAACCTTGTAGTCATGCAAGTTCTCGAACTCCCACAGTTTCCCAACCCTTCTTCAGCAATGATCCCTGAGCCTTTGAGGACAGGGTGTGACATAAATGATACATTTAGGGCTGATTAGCATTTTGAGTTAGAGTGTGAGAAGTTAAGTTCTGACAGGAACGTTATTTGCCTAAGAAACACAGGGATTTATTTGTAATTTTTATTTCCTCCATTATTTTGGGCTGATGTAGTCATTTGAATTGCGATGAAAGTATTAACTTTAATTATTATCAACAAGCTTAATTTTATCATTTAATCTTAAATTTTATTAGTAATTTGACATTCTCAAAAGTTTTCTTTTTTATGTATTACTACCTCATTAAAATAAGACAAACCATACACCTTTTCATGCAATATCGCAAATGAAATCACAGGGTTCTTTTCTATTCACGAATGGCAGGCATCATTCAAGAAACACTTCTCTTCATTCCAGATATGACTGTTGTGAATTCTTTCCTAGATCATTTGACGTTTGTCTTTGAGGCTGCTACCTGAAATGGTTAAAAAAAAAAAAAAAGTGTTCTTCACCTAACTAGCTCAGGTGCAAAGTTAGATTTCAAAATATAAACTTAGTACTTCTTGGAAAGGAAGATTTGTGCAATAATTTTATCAAATTAAATCCAGTCATTGTTAGGAATTCAAACATGAATTGTTGCTTTCATATTTAATACACATAAATGAAACCACTACTCTTGATTTTAAGAAAGAAAATCAAGGGGCTGGAGAGATGTCTCAGTGGCTAAAAGCACTGACTGCTCTCACAGAGGACCCGGGCTCGATTCCCAGGATGGTGGTGCACTCACATACATGCAGGCAATACACTCATACACATAAAAAATTAAAATAATAAAAAATATTTAAATCAAAAGCAATGATAACTCTAAAATAATTGCAAACCATTTTAAAAGCTATGTTTAACATGTTAATATAGTATAAGTGGAGGTTAATTTCATGAGTATGTCCAAGTAAAAGTCACTGAGAAGTAGATCCCCATACCTTTTCTTAAAACTTCTTTGGCCTTTGCTGGCAAAGTTCCAGCCCAAGGCCATTTCCATTACTGCACTTATGAAAGTACACTGAAGAGAAAATTATCAGGCCAGACTATAAGATGCTTGTGCAATACTGTTAAATATTTTCTGTGCTTGTCAGATTTTTTAATCTCTGCAGTACAGAAGACAGATGTGTGCCTCATTCTTATTTTTCAATTAAAATATTTTACTGTTTGGAGATGAGTACTAGTACATGAACACTACATGAGTACTACTACCTGAATACTGTAGTAATATCATTTTTCATCACTCCTCCCCTGAATTTTTCCCATTTCCCTTCACTCCATTTCAAATTCATAACCTCATATTCTTTAACTATTATTGTGACACAACACACACACACAAACACACACACACACACAGCCTTCTAAATCCTTTTAGTGTTGCTGATATGCACATGTGTTTAGGGCTGAGCACTTGGGATTATATAAATTATTAGGAGGTTTGTCTGGGAAAAAAAATCAGATTTCCCATCACTCAGCAACTATTGATTGCCTGAAGTTCTTTGTCTAAGGGTAGAACCTTGTGAAATTTCATTTTTTTGATACTGACATGACTAATGTGTTCATCATACTAATTTTGTTTAAGCAATCATTTTGTTGATATTTCATGGAATTAGCTTTCCTGTCATGACCAGAAGACACCATCTAACAGCAACTATCCTGGCTGTCTAGTTCTTACTACCTTTCTACTCCCTTTTCTGTAATATTCCCTGAGGCTTAGATGTAGGAATTTCATTGTAGATGGACTAATTGAAGTTTGATTCCCTGTGATCATTTATTATTTGCATTTAATCAGTTGATCACTGTGATAGCCTCTGAGGACTTCAAAAGAAGAAGCTTCTTTTGCGGGGGGTAAGAGCAACCCTTATCTAAAGATATTAGCATAAGAATTTAGAATACAGTTAGGGATTATATTAATTTAGGAAAACTACAGTGGTAGGTTCCCCTCTAGGATCTATGGTTTCTCCATTCAGAAGTCATTACCCAGGTTTATAGTACTCAGCATGAATATCAGCTATTGAGTGAGGCTTAAGTCCAATAAGACAACTGTTGGCTACCTACAAGGTATATGTGGCACTCTTAAATCTTTTAACTTTTAAATCTGCATGAAATGTCTACATATCTTCTGAGATATCTATAAAAAATTAATGCTTTTTTTGTCCTGATTCAGAATACATAGTTTTCTTTATATATTTAATACTCAAAATATCTCCATTTCATACTATAAATTTTATTATTTTGTATTTATAATACTTAAAATGTTTTAAGGAATTTCTTAATATACTAAATTCATTTCAAATAATTTTAGTTTGCCACTTTTTGCATAAAACACAAGACAGGCATTTTATCTATTTATATTTATGTAATGCACAGACTGTTGATTTCTTGTTTTAAAATATTCTCTTTTAATTTGATGTACATATAAACCCCCAAAGAGATTAAAAGTTCTTGAAATTGTCAAATTGCAACTGTGGGGGAACCAGTTACACAAGAAATACCTAAATGCAACAGAAGTTTAAAGTATTTGAAGAAAATTGATGTTATAAGTCTTCAGAAACAAACTGTTTACATTTAATTTTCAGCTGTATTCTTCAGTTATTCAGTTAATAAAGATTAAGTACCACATGATTCTTTGAATTATTCTAAATCACTGTGAATCTAAAATGTATAGATGATTTTTGTAACAAAAGAGGAATAAGCTTATTTAATATCACCATTTCTGTTCATCAGTTATACAAGTACCCCTACTATTCTTGATGAATAACGTATAAAAATTAAAAGAGAAAAAACAGTCAGCGAGATACATATACAATGGCAGTGCACAAGTCTAAATTTATCAAGATTCTACATCAAACGTTTTGAGACAATATGACGTATGTAGTGCTTTTAGAAAATAATAATTTTGCTATCATGTGATGAATGGGGGTAATTAAGACCATTTCAATTAAATATAGAGTAAAACAAACAGAATAACTTTTACATTAAATTAAAATGTTGCTTAGAGAAGCCCTAAGCTCAGATCAGAACATCCTGGTACCTATAGAAATTAGGTGGCAATATCAGGGAACCCATCATTAGTGTTAAAGTTAAGGTTAGTTTTTCCATGGAAATGAAATTTCTGCACACTTTTACAGAACTTCATCTGGTATTATATAAATTTTATAAATAATGTGATGTAAAGTAATAGAAAAGTATGCACTTAACAGTGTCTCATTATCTGCTTATCATTTCAGCTCATAATATATGTTATTTCTGATTTGTTTCTCACTATTTCCACATTTGACAATCAAGAATGCCTCAGAAAACAAAATATGAAGCCATGTGAGTTCCAATGAGTTCCTAGTCATGTTACAGTTGCACTTCCGTCTTTTTTGTGTGTGTGCCAACACTGGGTTTTTAAGCCAGTACCACCTGGATGCCATCAAGCACTCTAACCCTGACCTACATACCCATCCTCACGTTTTCACCTTTTGATAGAAAAAAAAACTATTATTAATCATACACGTACTTGAGAAATTGATACTTGGTGATAATTACTCCATGTATGTATCTTAAAAACATGTAAATTTGCATTCAGATTTTTAAACTTCTGAATCACAATAAAAAACCCTTTGTTAGAAATATGCTAGCAAATGTTCTAGTGGTAGTGAAATAACCAAAGAAGATAAGCAGCTGTGGATGATGAATAATGTTCCTCCAATATGCCCTTTAAATAGCATTTAACATATATGACAGCATGCAAGAAATCCAGTGAGGGGCTATGGGGGGCCGATAGGGAGGCAGTCTAAATTTGATTAAGATATATTATATGAAATGCTCCAAAACTAAATAAAATGTTTCTTTAACTATGTTTAAAAATCTCTTCCTATATTGGTATAGCTGTTATCGCCTTTATTAATACAAACATATTTTTATTTTGTTTTCCTGAGAAATAATCAAACCTGTGTAAAAGAAAGTGATACTAGGAAGCTGTAGAAAAATGAAGGACCATGTGGAACATCGCCTTCTCAAACTAAAATACCTATTAAGGCAGCATAGCAGCTGAAGGGGACATAGAACTGGCAGCACATTGTAATAAAGGAAAGTGTTGGGGATAGCAGGTCAGAGCAAGTGAAACTGGTGATCCTGCCTCTTGCACACTCCCTGAAACGGCTGACTGAGCAGACAATATTGTCTTTCTCTACTCTGTGCCTCTTCTCAACAGATTTCTACAAAGCTAAAATTTCTAGAAAATAATAATCATTAAACTAAACATTTCTTCTGCTCCTAGTAAATATCATCAAGGAAAGATGATTCTGAATCCCTCAATTATAAGATGAAAATCGTTTTCAAAAGCAATTTGCAATTTTCATTTTCTTGGATGTACGGCTGAGATTGCATAAGTGTGGCTTCATGTTGTTTCTGGAAATAAAAGGACTCTGAAATTTTAACAATATAGTTTCCATGTTATCAGATAAAAGTACAGAATGTCTTTATCACTATTATTTATCATCATCAGTAATATACACATTATTACATTTTACTGAATTTTTGTGATTTTTTATACACTATAATTTGATGGGATATAGATTCCCTTCCTTACCCCCCACATCCCATTTTTCCATTTTTGCAACAGTCCCAATTTAATAATTTAGTCTACTGAGAGAGAGAGAGAGAGAGAGAGAGAGAGAGACTAATTTATGCCTCCTAATGTCCCTTAGTATGGGTCCATCCACTAGAACCTAGTTAACCTACCAAGAGTCCCATGCTTAAAGGAGGCTATTTCTGACCTATACACTTTTATACTTGTTAAGCAGTCACCGAATTTGAAATTCATTCATTTGTAATTTTGGTATCCTCACTACTAGTAAAACCAGATATAAAATGAACATTATTGAGCATTGAAATTCACTGAGTATATAGACTTCCCAAATCTCAATGAGAATAACTCTAAATAAACCAAATATAGAAATAAATTATCAGTGCTTTTTAGAATAGCAGCATAAACAAATGAGTATTTTGTTTTAAAACTTTTCTTTAAATGAATATGGCATATATAATACTAAACATAGCTTGTGATCTCATTGACATGCATATTGAACATAGATTCAGAATCTAGACCAAGACAGATTTAAGTGCATTGTTTACTACCATTGTTGTTCTAACTCTCAATTGTATCCTCAAAATTTGGCTCATTGGTATTCCAAGAAAGGTATTTTTGGACTGTTCTTTATTGTAATTATGTTGTTCAGATTGATGCCCTCAGATTTAATATGAGAATTAATTACTCAAAACAGAATGGGACACATACACCTATGGTCTTGTTATGGAGGGAGAATGAGTTTTCAAAGCAATTTATAATGTCATGACTAAAGATATTGGAGTAATAGTATGCCATTTATACTGAATGTTTTGGGAAGTTTAAAGGATATTATTTCCTTAAATGCTTAAATTAATATGAAAATAAGTTTCCTTTTTATATTTGTGCTTGTACAATAAAGCTCTGAGCTGAAGAGGTACAGGAAGAAGCATTCATTGGAGAAGAGAGTAAAGTAAGGGCTCAGAATCTCCAGGGTTACTTGTACTGTGTATGGAAACAAATAGCAAAAGAAAGACACTTATTTAAAACAGATGTAACTATTGGGCTGGAGAGATGGCTCAGTAGTTAAGAAAACTGACTGTTCTTGCAGAAGACTCAGGTTCAAATCCCAGCACCCACATGGCAACTAACTAACTCCAGTTCCAGGAGATCCAACAGCCTCCTCTGTCCTCCATGGGCATTACAGAACACGAGTGCACTTACTTACATGCAGGTATAACGTTCATACACATAAAATAAAAATATAAAATGAAATATTTTTTTAAAAAATGAAACACATGTTACTAATGTAGCCATGTGACTTTATTAATCTAGTCTGTTGTATAGAGCCATGGTTTACGAAAGTATTCAGATTGTCTTATCCTTTACTCAGGCACATTTACTGTAGCTAGGACATTATTTCACTCCTAACACACTTCAGTAAATAAGTAAGTTATTTAGTTTTTGTCTTCTTTCTGGAAACATCAACATCCCTGTAACTCTTGTTTGGTTCTTATAAGCAAGATTAATGTTTCTATGCGATTTCAGTTTGGGTATGTTATAGTCACATAAATTGATCTTTTGTTCCCAAAAGTCCTTGGAAATTATTCAGAGTATGTTCATTGATTCGTATTCATTATCTTAATTGGCAAATGCTTCATTGTTAAGTGGAGGCCTTGGCTAAATTAAAATTTCCCTCTTGAATTAAGCCATATAGGTAGAAATAAGATTTTATTTATAAATTATGGAGATATAAAGCTGTTGTAATTAGCTGTAAGGTCTATTACAATAATTTTTACTTTCTCAGTAGTATATTGTTACTTATTTTTGAAATAATGAATATTTTATGCCGTTTTCCATTAGCATGTTCAAACATTTCCAGCTCTGAGAGAAGCAGTTCATAGCCCCATAAATAAATACATTGAAAATGTAATATGCCTTTTATAGCAAGTACCTTAGGAAAGTTCATTTTTAAAAATTTTTATTATTTTTATTTTATGTGTATGAGTGTATTGTCTGCGTGTATGTGAGTGCACTCATGGAAAGTTAAATTTTAATATTTCATTTAAGTGTTTAATAGTAAATGCATTTGTTATTTAAAATTAATTTCCTGGTGTTCTTGAAAAACTAAACATGAATCTACCATGTGATCTGGTTACTAATACTTGACATATGCCCTAAGGACTCATCCTACTCTACATCCATGTTTGTGGCTGCTTTTTTCACAATAGTTAAAAAATGGAAACAACCTAAAAGTTGCTTAACTGATGAATAGATAATGAAAATTTGGCAGATTTACATAATGAAATTCTACTCAGCAGTAAGGAAAGGTGAAATTATGAAATTTGCAGGTAAATGGATGAAACTATAAACTGTTACACTAAGTTAAATAACACAAACCCAGAAAAGCAAGCAACACATGTTCTCCCTTATTTGTGGATCTTTACACCAATCTCTTCTATGTGAGTATATATCCTGATATAACAGCAAGTGCCAGGATAACGGAAAGGAACCATGGAGATTAAAGGAAAGAATGAGCCCGAGAGAATAATAGGAAACACATGTTACCAAGGGGGAAATGGGGAAAATGGAGTTATTCAACTAGGAAGGTATGGGTGAAGAACATACGAGAAACCATGGTGGTTAAGGAGAAGGAACTCAAGAGAGGGAGGGATAATAGGAGACATATATTATCAAGGCGAAAATGGATGTACTTACTCTAGGGAGGGAGAAGCGGAGGTAGACAGGGAAATAACACTCTTTACATTGCATTTTACATCAAGAAGTTTTAGGTTATCTGTTTTATTTATTAGAGGATGTAGTAAGAATTCAAGATTTACAGGAAAAATAAAGAAAATATTTAGAATGCCGAGAGAGAGAGGGAGAGAGAGAGAGAGAGAGAGAGAGAGAGAGAGAGAGAGATAGATCGAAAACAATTAGTATCTCATAGGGCTCAGGAGAGGCATAATGAGTAGATAAATCAAATATTCTTAATTAGATTTCATTAGTATGTCCTGCCTGACAGGGCCTAGGTTCTTTATTAAAGGAATATTCCCAGACAATTACATCATTCTACAGATATGTGTCTTGGTTATATAAAAGTGAAAATACTTCATCTAAAAGTGAATTCAATTATGCTTTACAATTTTGTTATTGTTCTCCTAAATACTTCACTTCTACTAAAAATGATCCAAAAGTATTTATGAAATAGATTATACATATTTCCATCATTGGCAAAGTATATACATAAAACTTATAACTTTATTCCTTAATTCAAATTTATTCATACTATTGTCTAAAGCTTCCAAAATAGAACTTGGCACATCAACTAAAATCGTAATGCTAAGAAATATGCTGAGTACAAATAGAAAAGAGCATATTTTGAATAACATTTATTTCAATTTAAATCTTTCTCCAGAATGTCTCCTATATGACAGGCTCTTAATCTTGAATGAAATATTCCATTAGCTTTTCTATTTATTATATTGTGATTAATTAATTGACTTACAAAGCACTTGGATCAAGTTATTTCAAGTTCATGACCTTATGGTAAGTCAGAAGTTATAGAAGACAGACTCTGTTATAAATAGTGAGGGTTTCAAATCTACTGTTTTTCACCAATAAAAAATGTATTTAGAACTCTGTTAGCTGTTTTGAAAATTTTAAAAATGTCTTTAATATTAATGTGCTTTTCCTACTTTAAGTACTCCTCAGAGAGTCTAATTAATAGGAGAGATGAGTTCCTTTGCCTCTGTAATGAGACATAGTCAGACTAAATGTGGGTCAAAAACTTGTATTTTTTTTTGTCTTGTTTTTTTGATACAACTATGATGTCAATTTTAATATATTTACTACAATATAAATATTTCAACAAGGTAGGAAAACTTGTCTTCAGTAGTGTGTCATTTCAGCCTATATTTTAGGAAAAAAAGATACTTAAAAAGCATTTTTTACAACTTATTTTATATAGCGATAGAACAAATGTAATAATGCCTCCTGAGAATTCTGATATTGGTAAATAGTGATTAAGAAAATATTAAAACTGATAAGAACAGATACTGCACTTGATCTTATGCAAAAGGCTCATTTCATAATCACTAAGAAATGGAAATAACATAAACGTCCCTCAACTGAAGAATGGATAATGAAAATGTGGAGCATTTACCCAGTGGAGCTCTACTCAGCTGTAACAAAAGATAAAATTATGAAATTTGGAGGTAAATGGATGGAACTGGAAGCTGTTATACTGTGAAGTAACACAGACTCAGAAAGGCAATCCATGTATATTCTCCCTCGTTTGTGGACTTAGAAAACAAACCCTTATATGTGAGTCTATATCCTGATGTAACAGAAAGAGCCAGGAAAATAGAAAGGAAGCACAGAGGTAAAGAGAAAGAGTCTGAGAGAGGGGAATATTAGGAAATAGATGTTACCAACGCAGAAATTAGGAAAATGGGAGTATTCAACTAGTAAGAGAGTTGAGAAGGAACACAAGGAACCCAGGGGGTAAATGGGAAGAAGGAAGTTAAGAGAGGAAGATAATAGGAGACAGGCATTATCAAGGAGAAAATGTGGGGTAAACTGGGACAGAATAGAGAGGTTGGTCCTTTCAAGGGGAGGGAACTCATGTGTGGCGCTGTAAATATAGCCTAATAAACATGACTGGAGAGGCCATAAACCCTAGAGAAAACCCTATCTCTGTCATATCTCTAGACAAATGACATTTATTATTGTATGCTAAATATCGCACACCACTCATCAAGGAAGCTTCTTTTTGCAACAGATTAAGGCTATTACAGATTCTACAACTGAACACACACAGAGACTATAGTCCTGAGAGATGCCCATCACTAAGTGACAAATCTACAGTGGAAACTCCATATCTAAGGCCCAAAGAACATAGCAAATGGGGTAGAGAGACCACTAATACATTCCTCATCTCTCAACAGCAAAGCTTCCTTAAAAATCAGAGTGTGATGTACACAGAAGGTCACAATTGGCTACGTTTCAGAGAACAAGAGATTGTATGTAGAGTGCATGTCCCTATGCAGGAGTCCTATATTAAACCTCACACACTCATGGCTCAGATACCATTTCAGAACGATTGTAAGAGCCAGAGTTGCTGCATGAACATAAGGAAATAGAGTCTTTAAGATCTCTGGGAACTTCTTGATGAACTTGTAACAATAGCGACAGCATAGATAAGCCCCATGTTGACCTAATCAGACAAAACTCAGCAGAGAATGAGAGAAATGGTAACAGAAACAGACCCCAACTTTAGCCAAGGAACTGTTGGCAAATAATTACTGTGGGGTGAGGGGGAATAGATCTTTAAGAGAGTGACTTCAGATAAGCTGACTAGATTCCAGTGAATGAACTTGCATCAAGGACATCTGGGTACAAATCCTTGACCAGATAAGAAAAACATATATGACAGAATAGCTGAAATCTTGTGGGCAGTGTCTATGTGGGATGGGAAGTTGGGAGAGCTCCAAAATTTGATTAAGATGTTTTATATATAATGCACAAAAACTCAATTACAAATTGAGGGAAAGGGTTAGCAATCATAATATTAATAAAAGTGGGCGCTTACAATATAAAACAAAAGTATATCCTACACAGTGTCTCCAAATTTAGAGGACACATTAAACTTGTCTTTTCCGAGGGACATCTTAATATTTCACCAAGGAACAATGAAATGGCTACACAGGCATCCAATATTTTTTTCCATTTTGTAGGAATCCTGTGCAGGATACTACATTATAAATTCTATGTAGCATAAAATAATGTAAATATGTAGACATTGTAATAACTTCAAATATGTTTTGTTTCATAGCTAAGTACGAAGCATCGCTATTTCTGATGGCCTGACATGTTTTATTCTAGCAGGCAGTAGGCATGAATGGACATGTAGTGCTGTCCTGTGAGCTTCGATTGCTGTGGAACTTTGCACTCCCATTCAACTACAGCTTCTTTAGTGTCTTTTGTAATTTGTAAACCATGATGTAGTTTTTTTTTTATTTGTGGATATTCTTTTATTCTATTAATCAGGATGTAATATTAATTAAATCAGCAAAAGTTTCATAAAAGTTTATCATGTGATGATAGAGTATAAGGGCCCTAGTGTGGGGGGAAGCTATGGGAGGGTGCTTTCTGGGAAGTGGGTGTATAGATGAATAAGAAGGTTTGGGATGTTCTGTGTGATGTACACACAAAAAAAATCAACAAATTTAAAAAATTGAGTTATGAAGGAAGCATAAAAATTTACGTCATGTTAATTAGTAGAGGTGATAAACATTACCACTGAAATCTACCCCATGACTTTATAGCCATACACAGGTACCAAGGATATGAGTGCAACCAACTAGGACTAGTAATAATCAGATACGTACAGATTAGAGATGCATGCACCAACATCTCAGTGTTATGAGTAAAAACAATGAGTCTTTCTGTAAGAAATAGAGATTTTTTTTTTTGTTCTTTTTGAGACAGGGTCTCCCTGTA
>NW_008340588.1:4038997-4040658 GCF_000622305.1 Nannospalax galili
TATATAATAGTGGTTCTAACGTGCACTCCATCTGCTTTAAAAAAAAAGTTTATCATGTGAGTAAAAAATAACTCATTTCAAAAAATAGGAAATTCCAAACTCAAATAAGATGTTAAAAAGCATCTATATTACTTAAGCTATAACACAAGCAATTATTACAAAAGATTCCAAAACATATTAGATAAAATAAGAAAGAATTCAGGTATATCTGGAGGTTGCAGTGTTGCAGGATTTAAGCTAGTTCTGTCACACATTTGTATGTGTATCACAGGAAGAAAAGTAAGGAGTCTTGGCAAAATATCAATCCATGTAAAATCTCAGAAGCAAACTTTGCCATGCCTGACCATTTCTCATTAAAAATTACTTAGTCATGTGACAAATCATACCTGAAGGTAAAATTAGTAAGTGATAAAAAGTAAGCCAAGTAAATATCAAAGATTGTGGGGTATGTTACTTATATTAACAGATGAAGGAAGAAGTTTTTTTCTTGTAAAATACTCTCTCTGCCTTGAGTGCTGTGAGTGAAATGTATAAAACTTAGCACCTGGCTTCTATGTGCCACCATAACTAACTAAGGAATGTTCAGTTATTTGACTAGACAGACATTGTGTGGCATTCCAGCCTCATTAATGGCTTGTGTACTTACTTTATATCATTGTAGTTCCTAACTATCTAGGAACTAGGGGTAACATTTCTAACTCAAATGTATGTTGGCATGTATAGTCTGTAACAATATATTTTAATTGTTACAAAATGACTTATAGTGATATCATCAAAGAGGCAATTATGATTTTTTTCTTCCTGGGAATATTTTCTTCTTTGTCCATCAGTTAAGATGATGCTTCAATCAACACTTTGACTTCTGGACAAATTTGAACCCAAGACATATCCTGTGAATGATTTTACCACTTAAGTATGCTCATAATCTGATTATACATTCATAAAATATTCCTCATACATATTCAAGATAAGCTTCTACATAGTAGAAAAGAGAAAGAATTGTTTCTCGCATAAGGGAAAATAGACTAACCAAGAAATATGTTTCCATTCCAAATGTAGAGATAGGCACTGCTGTTCCACACTGGTAAATAAATATTAACATAGTGACTAAATTCAAGTTAATAGTTTTACTCTGTTTTGGAAAACAACTCCTTTCCAGTGAATGTGTCTTTTTTTTCAATAGTATTTGTTTGGGCTTTAATAATTAGCTTTGGAAACCATCAAAAGAAAGATAGTGAGAGTGGGAGTCACCTGCAGGAATGTCTACTTGAATGAATCACTTAGTCTGCCTGTTAGTTACTATGGCTACCACCTTTTCAAGCTTTAATGACAAAATAGTGTGCCTTACTTCACCCACATTTGAGTAACTGCATTCCTAATTTTAGTTGACAATGTACTCTGTATAATTTAGTTTAGAAATTTGTTCCCTTTATGAGTTTTTTGACATATGAAAATGATTTTTTCTTCAAAATATAATTTAAATTCAAATTTTAAGTTATTGAAAATTGATAACAATAGCACCATTTATTTAACACAAAATTTATACAAAATTAGGCACTGTCTCCAAACACACACACAATTCAGAGACCAGAACCTTGAAGTACTAGTCTACAAATCACTCTCACATCTTAGGTTAGAACAAGTTGAATCTCCTATCCAGC
>NW_008340588.1:4041134-4053692 GCF_000622305.1 Nannospalax galili
AATATATTTTAGTTATATTTATTAATATATATTTATTCATATATATATATATACACATATATCAGAATGCAGCCACCTCTTTATTCCTTTGGATTAAGTTGAACTTGAAATCTATGTTGTCAGACATTAGAATAGCAACTTCTGCTGGTTTCTCAGTGCCATTTCTTGGGATATTTTTTCATTCTTTTTACTTAAAGTAGTGCTTATCCTTGGAGACAAGAAGAGTTTCTTATAGACAGAAATAAATAGATTTTGTTTCTCAGTCTCTTCAACTAGCCTGTTTTGACTGGTTACTTAAAAATTAGTATTTTGAATTTGTTTGGGATAACATCAGTTGTCAACATGACACACCTGGATAGAGGGAACATTAATTGAGTAATTTTCTCTATTGAATGGCCTGTGACCATATCTGTGAGACATTTTCTTGGTTGATGTGTGTTGTGAGAGGACCCAGTCCATTGTAGGCTATGCCATCACTAGGTAGGTAGTCCTGTGTTGTATAAGAATAAAGCCAAGCATGAGCCAGGGTAGAAGGCAGCAAGCAGTATACCTCCATAATCTTTGATCCTGGTTCTGACTGAGTTCCTGCCTTGGCTTCCCTAGATGATGGATTGTGAGCTATACACCAAATAAACCCTTTCTTCCCCAGATTGGTTTTGGTCAGAGATTTAGTCATAGCAATAGGAATTTACTAGAACAGATATTGGTACCAGATAGAGGGAGGGTGCTGTGATTGTCTCATCATATATGTGTTGTAGGAGTGTGAAAATTTTGGAACATTTGAATTTGAAAATTGGAGTTCACTATGTTGTTCTGTAGAAATTTGGAAGATAGTTTTGAAAAAGGTGTAGATGATTGAGGCCTGACTTGTGAAGACTCAAAGGGAAGCAGAAACTCTAGCAGGGCCGTTTGTGTGGAATTGTGAATTTTTGGAAGTGCAACCTTTTATGCTTTACTGGGGTAGTTGATTATGGCTAGCTGGTTCTGAGTCAGCTGCAAGTAACAAGAGACCATCAATACAAAAGTGAAATTTTCTAGGAAATATTTCATTAGGGTCGGTACACAGAAGCTGTGATCCAGAGCAGGCCAAGGCTGCACATCAAACTGGCAGCAGCAATTTGCAAGATGTAAGGGTCCCCCACATGGTAGTTGTTGTAAAGACATGAAAACATGAAGGTCATGGAGAGCAGCTGAGGCTTGACACCAAGAGTAGCCAGGAGAGGCTGTTGGTGAAGCTGTGGCCTCAACTGTGTTGAAGGTCTAAGGACTGATGAACTCATGGAAATAATATGAATCTTGGAAATCTGAAAGTCAAGGAGAGGCCATCGATCAAGGTACAGTCTCAGTTTCAGTAGAGACCCCAGCATATTAGAGATTCCAGAAGCATGAGATGCCACCAAGATCAGTGGCAGGTATGGACTGGAGCAAGCCATAGCCAACAAGACAAGCAGTATGTGTTGTGGATGACAGAGCCAGGAAAGAGGAGCTGTTTAAGACTTTTGGAGCCTAGAAGATTGTGAGTGAAACTCATATATTCCACACTGAGATACATTGCTGGATTTTGGTTTTGCTTAAGTGTGCCCTGGTTCTCCTTTCTTGAAATAAGATAGTCATTTGGAGTTTATATAAACCCACAGTTAAGAGTCTTTTTCAAGATGTTGACATTTAAAGTGTTTGATTCTTTTAAAGCCTTGGGATTTTTAATGTGGTCCTGTTTTCAATTGTGATATTAAGACTAATAGCATTTCTTGGGGACAAGAAATGGAAAGGTTTGCTTTAATAATGATGTGGTTGAGTGTCAAGTTTACAAGAAATCAGTTGCACTGGGTAGGTTCAATTGTTAACTTGACAGACCTAGGTAGAGGGAACATCAATTGAGGAATTTCCTACATTGGGTTGCTTGTAGCCTTGTCTGGAGGCATTTTATTGACTGTTGAGAGATGTGGAGGGTCAAGTCTATTTTGGGCAGTCACCCCTCAGAAGGTCGTCCTGTGTTGTCCAAGAAAATAGGATGACATGGGGGCTGGGGGAGACACTAAGCAGCATACTTCCATGTTCTGTGCTCTAGTTTCCTGGCCTGAGTTCCTGCCTTGGCTTCCCTTGATGACAGATTGTGATCTGTAAGCTATATAAACGATTTCCTCTCCAAGTTGTTTTTGGTTAGTGACTTTATCACAGAAATAGAAACTATTTAAGACAGAGTTGTTATTAAAAAGTGTGCATTGGTTACTGTCAATTTACTTTCTATTTGTGTTGTTGGTCCTATTTCCTGGTTCTTTAATAATACCTTCACTTGTTTTCTCTGTGTAGTCTCTTGAGTATGATCGTTTCTTTCTTCAGTCCTTTGCATTTCTTTGAATATTCTCTATAGGGCTGATTTGGTGGAAATAAATTCTTTCGGCGTATTTGTATCATGGAAATTTTTTTTCCCCTTTGACTATGATAGACTTTTTCTGAGTAAGGAATTCTGGGTTGTCATCTATGGTAATTGAGAACTTGGAACACTTTGTTTCATGTTCTTCTGGCTTTTATAGTTTGCATTCAAAAGGAGGTTGTACGTTTGATGGGTTTCCCATTATATGTGACGTGCTGTTTATTTTTTTTTTTTTGGTATTTATTTTTATCTTGTATCTTTCAGGACCCTCTCTTTTTTATGCAGTTGTTTTTTGACTATGCTATGTCCTGTGAAGTTTCTGTTCTGCTCCTGTTTAATTGGTGTTCTGTGTGCTTCTTGTATCTGTATTGATATGTCTTTCCTTAATTTGGGGAATTATTCTTCTAGAATCTTGTTGAGAATCTGGTCAATGCCATTGACCTGAGTTTCTTCTCCTTCCTTTTTACCTATAATGTATGGATTTGATCTTCATGGTGTCCCACGTTTCCTGCACAATCCATTCTTATTTGTTTCTTTTTTTTTTTGTTTTGTTTTTTTTTAGAATTTTTCTGTACTAGAGCAGTCCAATTCTTCAACTTTGTTGTCCAGCCTTGATATTCTGTTGTCCAATTCATTTGTTCTGCTTGTGAAATTTCTTCATATCATTTCAAATTGTCTTATTGAGGTTTTCAATCCCTTCTTCATTTTAGCACACTTTACTTCAATGTATCTATCTCATTTGAGAATTCACTTTCCAAGTCCAAACTGCCTATGTCATTTCACACAGCTCTATACTCATATTTTCTTAAGTTTCACTCCCATGAGTAGCTAATCACCCCAAAATGCTAAATGAAAGTGAACAGTGATTCATAGCTACCTCTTAACTGTCGGCTTTCATTGTGTCAGCTGAGTAACAAGTCATCTTTAAGAACCTAAAATACCCATATCAGTTTTGAAAAATAGTGCAAGTGTACAGAAAAAAAGTATGACATAATTTTAAAACAAAATCCAGAACCTAATAGATTACTCTGAAAAATAGCCACCTAAATAGGATAATTTTTAAATAAAGAGAGATGGCCTTTTAAACAAATATTGCAGTAATTATTTAATATCCATAAGCAAAATATGAAAATATTTGACCAACAGCTTACATCATATGACACTCAAGTAAGTCATGTACATGTATTTAAGTGGAAAGTTGCTGGATAATAGTTTCCTACAAATTGAAACATTATTTCCAGTAAGGAGTCAGAAGCACAAACATCACATCTGGGAAAGTGGAAACTCCTGATTCCGGAAGGCCCCCTCCCCAGTTTTGTTGAAGAAGTAAACAACTGCTCAGGGAGGAGACTTGGACCATCTCAGCTGTAGATAGGAGAGTTTTCTCTCAAATATAGAGCTGCCAGCAAATTTTGCAAGAGAGCTCCATGGTTCCAGCTTTCGCAAATTGTCAACCATTCTGTGCTGGTTTTTCCCATGACTCAGCTGCTTTTTTGAGTCATCCCTGATCCTGTGAGTAACCAACCATTCACCCATCTTCCTGTTAGTAAAATCTTATTGTTTTTACCAAGTTTGACTTTTGTTCAGTTATTGTTTTAATATGTAGCAAACTCCCTTTCTGTGATGAGCACTATGTTGGCTAGCATCTTCCTAGTCTCTGACATAACAAAAATTCAAAGTGTATCATGTCTAGAATAAGCTATAACAGGGAACCATGGTTTACTTCTTGATTAAAAACTTCTAGAATACAAGCTAAACATATGACTTATAAAAGAAAATAATTGATAAATTAGTCTCAAAGTCAATGAGTATATTTGTAAATAATATAATTAAACATACATTTCTAAAACACAAATAAAACATTTTAAAAATTAACAGATGTCAATAAAAAATGAGCAAAAAGATTTCAATCAGCAGTCCAGAAAGAAGACAACATACAAATGTATTAAAAGATAATATTCATTTACAATCATAAGAGAAATGCAAATTAAACCCACTGTAACATGGTTTTCACATTTGTATAAGGAAAGGTTAATTAATAATAAAATATAACTGTTTTCAAATATTTGACTAGAAAAGAAAGAATAAAAATGCAGCAAATAGCAAAATCATTTTTAAAAGAGAGCTCACCAATATTCTTCTTTATTTTTAAAAACATACTATATTTGTTTTTTAAAAACAAATTTCAGAACATTTTCATCTCAGACACTATTTTATAAGCCAAAGTTTGCATTTCCAGTAATTCTACAGTGCAATACACATGTTCAGAAATATATCTGTTTGTCTAATTTTAGTCACAGCACTAAAATGCTGAACATTACACCTTTCACATTCTAACTCAATACGCTTGCAGTTACCTGCATTTTTACCTGCAAAACCCTCCCTATGAATGATGAACCATGGATATTCCATTTTAATTCAATACTGAATTCCTTCTTGGACAGACAATAAAGTTTTTAAATAGTTTTTGTGGGGAGCAATTCCCAATTATTTGAAATACACGTAACTAGATAAATTAATGGATTTTTGTTTCAGTAGAATTGAGATTTAAAAACTTGACTTCTTTACTAATATAACTCACTTAAACAACTGTAGTAGACTGAAATAATAGCTTACACAAAGCTGAGAGTTATAACAAATTTTATGAACCAATGCTATAAGCTGGAAACTCCTTTCATTAGGTATATTATTATTTTTCTTACCTCTCTCTTTCCCCACAGTTTAAACCCTGTTTCTTGGCAATTTAATCTCCTAGTA
Source organism: Nannospalax galili (assembly GCF_000622305.1). Lineage (NCBI taxonomy): Eukaryota > Metazoa > Chordata > Mammalia > Rodentia > Spalacidae > Nannospalax > Nannospalax galili. The sequence continues at coordinate 4,046,266 of NW_008340588.1, forward strand.
ATCAGTCCTCTACCTCTCCTTGGTAGTCTAAAATAGTATTTGAGCTCCTATAACATGTCCCAAGGCTTGAACTCTTATACTCCCATCTGAATGGGTACAGAAGAAGGCACTGACAGATGTTTGGCTAAGCGTTCAGCTCCCTTATCAGCACATTTGTAAAACCTCAGAAATCCATAGGTCATTGTACCAATTCTCACTAAGCACAAACCTGGCAGAGAGGTGCGTGAGAGTGCAGGGCCCCAGACAGTGTCCTGTGTAGAAGAGGAAGCAGAAATCTTCACTGGAATTCACTTTGCTCAAGTTTTTTTTTTTTATTAGTTTCATTGCTTCAGTGTCAAAATCCATAGCAAACAGAGGTTTTAATGTAGTTCTAAATAACTCCTGTAAAAGTGGATGGATGGAAAGAATAGAAATAACCTTTACCTTCCCTCACAATAGCAGTGGAAGAGGATTCAACTATCATTAAAACTTTCCAAGGAGTTTTGATAACTAAGTAAGCAGAATTTATAGAGTTTGCCTTTCTCCATTTTTAATCAGAAAGCTGCCTAAGTCTGTTTACATGAATATTTGAAAATGGCTGTGCCACTCTTCTTCACTCTCCTTATTTTATGGACATAAATCTATTGTGTACAATGATTTTTTCATCCCCAAGAAAGAAATATCAGAATACAAGAGGGAGTATTCCAGTTGGAAAGAGTCAGTCCTATGAGAAAGGATGGAAGGTGTCTCTAACCGTCCAGGTATTCTTACAGCTGTGTTATCTACAAATCACCTCCTCTGAATGTTGACCAAAGGAGAGGGCAGTGAGAATAATGAATTCAAAGGAAACATCATAGAAAATAAGGCAACTTATATGTATAATTTACACGTGTCCCTATATTTCCTGTAACTCATATACAGGGCTCACTGTCTCTGAATCAAGAATAATCTAATGTACATGGTCTAGTTATTTAGAAACTTAGCAATATTTTATATTATCTTTTATATGCTGTTCCTGATGTGCTTAATTTAAAAACCCTATTCATTCTTCCTAAAAAAAAAAACAAGGGATTTAGTGTCTATTGATTTTATTTTTCGACTAAAAATTATTTATAATTAAAATTCATTTAGTGTGTAGTGAATAAAAAATATTTAAGTTTTTAGATTAGATTTACATTGATAGCACAATAAATAATCCTTTCAGGAGTATTTTTCACATCTTTACAAGATAATACAAAAACTGAGCTTAGATCATGTTTGAATAAATCTGTCCTTCATCTGGTAGAACACTTACCACGTTTAACCTTTCAAACACTTTTTAGGTTTTCTGAAAATTATTCTTATGAATGGATAAAGTCATGTATTTTTTAAAATAGTTTAAAAAATAAGATGCAAGGTCTCTATCACAGACATATTCTCAAATAATTTTTTATTGAGGATTTAAAATTTCTTACATTTCCCACTCAAATCCAGACCCCCTCCCCCATCCATGCCTCGCCTTATCCCCCTACCAAAGCCTATGCATTCTACTACACATGCTGAGTCCTATTCATTCAGGTGTTTGTACCCAAATGTTCTTCAGTGTAAATGTGCCCGCAGGATTCTACTCAGCTCATCCAGTGGTAATATGTAAGTCATATTCACCCTCACCCAGCAGCATTCAATCTCAAATATTTCTCAATCTTGGGCTGGCCCACCACCCATTTCTTACCTCCCCTTAGGTCCTTTGTTTAATTAAGCTGACGTGGGTTCTGTGTTCAACACCAACTCTGGAGCAGGCTCACATGAGCAAGCCTCCAATGGCCTGGAAGCCTCAACCTCCTTATGTTCATGAGCAAGCCCTGGCTCCAACAATCTTTCTGCCTCCTCTTCCACAATGTTCCTTGAGCCAAAGATGGGTGAGGTTCCATATAGCAGTCCTATCCTACACTCTACAGTCTCTTATTCTCCAAAACTTGGCCAGATGTAGCCTTATGTGTGCATCTCACTCTGATGTACATGGAAGCCCCACTGGTGAGAACTGAGGGTTGCATTAGCCCTGTCTCTACCCTTTGTTCTGCTAAGTTCCATAAGCCTTGGTTGTAGAGATTCAAATGCAGATGTGTCACCCAGTACCGGGCATTTCCCAGGTATATGTTCTTTGTGACTGATCGGATGTGCAACTGTGCAGTAGCCTCCATCTGTTGCAGAAAGAAGCTTCTTTGATGAGTGCTGTAGAGCATGTTTGTCACTTCTAGGAAGGTCTCTTCTATCTGGCACAGCGTTCCCTGCCAAGTAGCTCCTAGGTATAAATATGCGTTGATGTTCAGAGCACTCAACATGCCTTTCTCATAGGATTTCTAGGACATCACTTTTTCCTCCGGGCTTCCTAGCCCCTCGAGATTCATTTCTCTCTACTCTTCTTTCTTCCATCTGACCCTCCCTCCCTCCCTCCCTTCCTAGTCATAGTGCCCCCATTATCCCCACCCTCCCGCCAATACCACCTGACTCCAGCCATCTTTCCTCTCCTGACCTCCCTCCCTCCCCGACATGTGCTTGCATTTTCCTCCCTCCTCTCCTCCCTACTGACTACTCCCACTTTTTCCACCTCCCTCAGGTAACATCTGCTCCCTACTATCCCCCTTTCAGGTTGTTTCTTTTCCTTTATCTCCATGTGCCTTTTGCCTTTACCTGATTCCTGGTGCTACTTCAGAATTTATACACTCATATATAAGGGATTGGTGCTACAATTCACACAGGACGGAAAACATACGTCACTTGCTTTTCTGCATTTGTGTTACTTCACCTAGTATAACACTCTCTAGCTCCATCCAGTTACCTGCGAATTTCATAATTTCATCTTTTCTTACTGCTGAGTAAAACTCCATTGAGTAGATGTACCACATTTTCATTAACCATTCAGTAGTTGAGGGACATTTAAGTTTTGTCCATTTCTTAGCTATTGTGAAAAGAGCACAGAAACAAATATGGATGTACAGGTATCTCTACAGTACGATGAGTCCTTTGGGTATATGCCAAGGAGTGGTATCACTGGATCATATGGTAAGTTCATTTTTAGTTTTTTGAGGAAAGCAGAGCAACATATCATGTCTGTGGTCAGGTCCGAAAGCACTGCACTAGGAGCCAATATTCCAAACAGGAAAAGTTCACCTAGCTCATTAGTGTACTAGGTATTCAGCCCATCTCTTTAGCCTAACTCAAGGTGAACCTGCCTTCCTAGGGATGGACCTGTGACCAAGTGATTGATCAGTGAAAACTGGAAGGGTGGGTCTTCAACAGACTAGAGATTTTATTTTTTGACTTGTTAATTTTATGGGGCAATTCGGTACTCTAACACTTATAGACACACATAGAATATATATAAATTAAGATATGAGCAGAATTGTAACGTGTTTCAGCTTTCAAATTCAGAAGTACATTGCACAGATGCCTATTCTTTTCATACAGGTTGTAGTAGGTATGCAGCATCCAGTCACCATAAAATACACTCCAGTAATGCATACTTTATGATTTTATGGACTTAAATATAAGCTCTTTTATTATCTTTCCTTTTGATATGCCTTCACTTGATAGCAGTTCAAGGTTTCCTTCAATTTCATTGCAGGTTATGGAACTTTAAAATGAACTCTGGAGGGCACAGAGAAGTGTGTCTCTCTCCATTATAACTGATATCTATTCTTCATTTTGTCAGACTTATTTGGCCTCATATTTTCTTGAGTAAAAATTTGTTTATATGATAGACATAACTCTAAATGCATAAAATAAAATTCCTCCTAAACTCATTAGGCTATTGGCCCATAGCATAATGCATCTCAGAATTAACATTCGTTTTGAAATCTAAATGGTTTAACTTATTGCTAGACCAGCTCTTTATTTCATGGACTATAAAATTTGCAAAATATTGAGCTTCATGGGCTATGAAATAAAAGCCAATAAAAGTGTCTTGGAACGTGTAATTATCTGCTAGATCAGGCACTTTTACCGAATCCATAATAAAATACACCAAGAGTTTTTGTTGTTGGAATTACTTGATATCTAAAAACAAGAGAAACTAATTGGAAAATAGATTACACCTTCATGATACGCAAATAAAACAAATGAATGACAATTAATAACAAAGTCTCATTCTTCTAAGTTTATTCAATACAATTAAGTTTTCCCAAATTGCTTTTATACTTGCTACAAAATTCTAGAAAATGAGTAAACAGGTTTAATTACAGAAAATAAAACAAAATTGCTACCACCAAAGATCTAAATCTGTTGCATGGCAGGTTTAGTACTTATTTTACTTCTTCAGAATGGACTGAGGAATTGCTTAGAGTATTTAAGTGTATCTAAGTGAACTAGATGTCTCTCTCTCTGCTCCTCCCTGCCTTTTTATTTTCTTCCAAGATTGCAGATTTATCATGACAATAACCTCAGAGGGCAAAATTCTCTTTACAAAACCTAGACTTATTTCTTGCCTTTCAGAAAACTAATTTCACTTTTTGTTAGTATTTAATATAAATCAATTGATCCAAAAAAGGGATGAAATTCTCAATGCAGTGCCTAGCTGCCTTCAGAATATTGAGAGTTTGCTCATTCATGATTATCTGACAACACCCTTTGTGACAGGCTTGTCAACTCATTTCCATAAGAACCTACCGGTTCAAAGTCAATTTGTTTATATCTTGATACAAATGATTTGTTACTATGTGTATTCTCTATGAATTTTAAAAACTGCAGCTAAATAGGACTGACATTTAAAATTATTTTTGTAATGACTTAAAATGTTTAAAATGATTTCTAATGTTACTATATTTTAGCTCATTTTCTGTGCTTTTAAAGATATTTTATGTAGGTTGTTTCCTCATGGTCTAAATATAGTTTGTCTCTGGTGTTTCATAGTGTGTCTCACTCTCAAATGCTGACAGTGTCTGGTGGAAGCTAAGATAGAGGCTGTCATTTTACAATGAACCCATAGAAATATAGAGTCATTCAGAACTTCAGAATATAGTACAAGGCACTGCTATCTTGGTGTAGAAAGTATGAAGAAGAACACAAATACAGGAATTCTTATTAATCTATCATCTCTAATGAGTCTGGATAGAGTAGGCTGATCATATGAATTTGAGTAATGGTAATAATCTGCCATCAGCTTCCAGTGGGTACTCATTAGTTATGACAAACAGAATTCTCACTTGGATACTGAGTTACATGATATTAAAATAATTTACTGAAATTGAAATACAGATTTTATCTTTTTCAACTAGAAAAAGGTTTTAAACAGGTTGCGTGAAAATATGATGGAGAGATTAATGAAATGGTGTTTGTAAAGTACTTTAAACTTAGCTGAGAGATAAAACTTTGTACATGAAAATTAGGAGATTTTGTATTATTAAATTTTGCTAATTTCTCCCATAATCAAGCCATGCTAACATACAACAAATAATTAAAACTCATATGATTAGTACTGGTAAATACAAACAGATTTTGTTTGTGATGGAAAAATTTTATGAAGCCACTACTATTGTGACAATCACATAGCTTATGAATAAAGAATTAAATAAAATACATCATAATTATTGTGTTTTAAAGAAGCAAACCAGCATGGGTGTAATATCAGAAGCCTAATTCTCCCTTTAATTAAAAACCCACTAGTAGAAAATGAGGAAGTTAGTGATTTTCTTAACTCTTGGCATAATAATACCCTCATTTTACCCTAGGGATTGCATTAGTAAGTTGGGGACAGAGCCTATTCTGTCCTATTGCATGTTTAAGGTTAACACACCTCTCACAATCATTATACTCTGTGTTTAGAAGCTGCACATGCAGAGACCATTAATTTCACAGACTATTTTGCCTATAATTGCTGTGGTTAAATGATGCCAATGCAGATTTGGGCATTTTGCTTGTTACTTGGACAGTGTACAAGTTTCATTCTAAAGCTTAGTTAATAACCATCTGTCTTTTGGAAAGATGTAAAATAAAAGTAATGTGTTTTTAAAGGGGCATGAAAATTGACTCAGGAGCTGTCTTAAATTTTTTATTTATTAAATTTTATAATAAATCTTAGTCATTCTTTAAATTGGATTATGAATTAAGGTTCTATAATTTGACATTTTGTGATGTCTTCAATACTGAAGTCTTCAAGTAACCAAGAGTAAACAAAGGTAGACTTACCAGGGTCTTTGTGTTTGGTATCTGGCATTTGCATAATGTTTATCTAAGGAGACAACTCATTTTTCTTGTGTCTTATGATATATTATCTGACATTATTTATATGTATAATGCACAAATATCTTTAGAAATCAACATAACTATGATAGAGAAAATAATTATTGTATTTTATTCCTGTTACTTTTTCTATTATTTTACTCCTTACATGTTCCTATGGGAAAAAAAAATACCTTCTCACTTAGGAATCATTATTGTAGAAGTCTTATAAATGAACAAGATATTAGTAAATTTGAAGGAAACTTCAGGTAATCCAACCACACATGGTAGCTAAAAGATGCTCTTCCAGAGGACCCAGGTTTAGTTCCCAGTCCACACATGGTAGTTAAAAACAATTCATAAGTCCATCATCTTTTTCTGGACATTCCAAGTAGAGGTACAGTCACATATATTTAGACAAAATACTTGTAAACAAAAATAACTATTTTTAAGATGATAAATCATACAAGCTAAGACTTGAAAACAAAATATTCATGTAAAATGTCATCTTCAAAGAAAACAATAACTGATTAAGCAGAACTCTACTTAAGTGCAGCTCATACTGACTCAATGAAATTAGTGAAATTGTAGAACAACTAAGGAAAGCCACTGCAAATTGTCCTATGGGATGACAAACGAAGAAATAGTTATTAACAAAATTATTATGAAAGTTGGGACTCTCTCCATTTATAACTAAGATTGGTCATCCCAGATCAGTGAGGCAGATTCCAGTGGATCCAAGTACACTGACCCAAAAATGCAAATACAGAGCTTTCAGAGCAAGGCCTAATAGCCCCAGGGGACCTTTCACCAGCACCTAGTGGCTGTAACAGAGTGTCAGAATGTTTGAAAAAGAGATTAGAGCTCCTATCACATCTCTAATATGCGTTGGAGAAACAGTATTTCTCGGTTGTAATTATTGATGTTTAATTTTTAATTTTAATTAATGTATTTATTGTCTTTATATGGAACACTGTGGCATACTTCATCATATGTGTATAATGTGTACTAATCAAATCATGGAATGATCACTTCTATTGCTTTAACCTTCTTTATATGTGTAGGTTTCAATCACTTCTTCCAGTTCTTTATGAAGCAGTTATTATGAACTAGTTTACCCTAGATTTTTTTTTTTTACAATTAAAGTTACAGTTTTAACAATATGCAAAATATTACAGTAATTCAGATTTTTTTGGCATAATGATTACAGAAAAAAAAGAAATTCACATGTCAAAGTCACAGAGAATTTCTTT
>NW_008340588.1:4053765-4070467 GCF_000622305.1 Nannospalax galili
GCAATTGACATTGAGACGTTTTCACATGCATTTCTAATCTCTATATAAATGGCTATCACTGGTCACAGTCGACCACCTTCTGGACTCCTTGGCATCTGAGCATGAATACAAACTCGTCAGATAGACAGCCTTCCTCTCCCACTAGAGGCTCCATACTCTGTCATCCCTGTCACTGTCCACTGTGTTGTCAGCACCCTCATCCATTCCCCCCTGTCTGCCCTTCTGGTAAATCTAGTCAGCCAGAGGTCCCTGTTCCAGGAGGGTCAGCTGTTCAGTTATTTTCTCCATCTTTATTACCCATGTTCTGTTTTCAGTCTAACCTGTCCCTTTTATACTCTCTAACCAACAGTGATTATTATATCACTCTTTTACTCTGAGACCAAAATTTTCAGCATCTACACATGAGAGTACAGTCAACATTTATTTTATTTTTCTAACTTATTTCACTTACTCTTCTAATCTCTAATCCCAATAATTTCACTGCAAATGATTAATTGAAGTTACTTTTGTCGGTGAATATAATATCTTTTTAAAAATTATTTATTTAATAACCACAGAATTAGAAGAAGCATTTCATTACAACAGCATTGACATATTCAAAAATAATTTCCAGTGCTAAGATGCATCTATTTCAAAATTGGCTATAAATTTTTAGGTTTACAATTGAATTAATAGAGTTATACAATATTATACTCAGTATAAACCCTATAAGACATAAATTGAATGAGGTTTTAACCTTTAAAAAAGATCTCCATTTCATTACTAAGATATATTGTTTCATAAAGAAAAACACATTTTTAATGCAAGTAACCCTTAGATGTTTGTGCATGTGTCTCTAATATCTCTCCCCCCCTCTCCATTTTATATGTATGATTACTACATGTCACAGTCAGCTACTTTCTGAGATCCTTGGCACCTGAGCATGGATATAAAGTCATCAGGTAGATTTCAGTGGTAATGTTTTTCACATCTACTAATCAACAGGAAGCAAACTTTTGTGCTTCTTCCACAAATATAACTGATTTTTTAATTTATTGATTTTTTTGTGTATTTCATACAGAACATCCCCCCAAATCTTATTCATCTATATACCCACATCCAAAGTGACACTCAGGCTTGCACACACACCCGCCCCCGCTGGAGCCCATATGCTTTGTTGTTCCTGTTACTGTCCAACCTGCTGTCAGTGACGCCATCCGTTTTCCAGTGCTTACCCATCACCTGAGTCTAGTCAGCCTATCCATAATTCCTTATTTTAGTAAGATGAGCTCTTCCTCATCAAGCAGCAATCAGTTGCCAATATTCCTTTAGATAAGATTGGGTCTGCTGGTCATTTTCTCAGTTCTGTGCTGGGTTACTACTGTCTGGGAGTGTCTTGGACCACTCTGGCCAATAACTCAAAGGAAGGTATCTCTGACTGTCATTGTTTCTTGTTATGTAACCTTTATCTAAACACGTGGACTCTTAAAGAATTATATTGATCCCTTTAATCTTTGGTTATACTTTCCTTTTGGGTGTTTAAGACCATGCAGTTAGCCCAGATAAACCTTTTTTTTTTTTCTTTTTGCTCTTAAGGTTGTTTGAGGATCTGTTCTCTGGGGGACACATGGGCTTAGGAGGAGACCCTGGCTCCTTTCCTCTACCAATTCCATCTATGTGAAGATGAGCCAAAGGTCCTGCTTGACCATGGCGGGCTTCACTTGGAAGCACGGAGGAAATGTTTTCTCTGTGATGACCCTCCTCTTTGAAGACATGTCCAACTGGTGGGGTCTCAGTGGCCTCCTTGTTCAAGAGAATAGGTGACTCCCCACAGTTACAGGACATTTTGAGAGATATTCCATAGTCCCGTGGAACTTAGTTGACATTGGAAGACAAGGAGCAAGAACTGTCCTTTAAGTCCCTCTGAGCAAATTAGTATAGGCCTCAAAGTCCAGTTGTCAAACATTCAAGAAGTTTACTTCCACCAGTCTGGAACTTTTAATTACTATGTGCTGTGTAGATAAAGCTTGTGCAAAAACAAAATGTTCTTAGATAAATTTTAACTAGATATATATTATGTTCCTTGAGATAGTTGTATGTATAATTTGTCAGTAGGTTGTTGGATTAATATGGTTCCCTCTCGTTGTTTTAAAACTCGGTAGGCATTATTTATCTCTCACATTTCTAACTCTTCCACCATGGTTTCTCCATTTAAAGTGCCCCCATTTTTTCCCATTTCTCCCTTACTAATACCTTTATCCTATGGTCCCTCCTTTCTTGAACTCTTCTTTCCATTTATCCCCAAGATTCCTTGTATAATCTTCCCTCCCCCCTACCTTTAAAATAACCCAATTTTTATCCATATCTCCCTTGTTAACATCTGTTTCCTACTGTTCTTTTCTTTCAGATTCTTTCTTTTCCTTTACCTCCCTGTTTCCTTTTCATTTTCTGGGTCCCTATAGTTATCTCTGGATACACACCCACTTAAAAGAGTTTGGTGCTAGAATCTACATATGAGGGAGATATAGGTAGGTCATTTGTTTTTCTGAGTCTGTGTTACTTCACTTAGCATAATGGTTTCCAGTTCCATCCATTTACCTGTTAATTTCATGACTTCATCTTTCTTTACTACTGAGTAAAATACCGTTGTATAAATGAACCTCATTTTCATTATCCACTCATCAGTTGAAGGACACTTATGTTGTTTCTATCTCTTAGCTATTGGGAGATGAGCAACAACAAACATGGATGTACAAGTGACTTTGCAATAGGATGAGTTCCTTGGTATATAAGCCAAGTAGTAGTATAACTGGGTCAAATGGTAGGTTCATTCGGAGTTTTTTGAGTTCGGCACACTGCTTTCCATAGGGGTTGAAACAAGTTTGCAATCCCACCAGCAGTGAATGAGCATTCCCCTTTCTCCACATCCTCTCTAACATTTGATATCATTTGTTATCTTGCTCTTAGCCAGTGTGACTGGGGTAAGATGAAATTTTAAAGTGGCTTAGTTTGCATTTCCCTAATTACTAATGATGTTGAACACCTTTTAAGATGCTTCTTAGCTGTCTTTAATTCTTCTTTTGAGACTCTCTGCTTAGTTCCTTAGCCCATGTTTTATTGGGTTATTTCCTTTTGTGAATCTTTTTTAAAATTCATTATATATTCTGGATGTTAAATCTCTGTCAGATGTGTCTCTGGTGAAGATTTTCTCCCATTCTGTGTGTTTTGTCTTCACATCATTGCATGCTTCTTTTGATGTACAGAAGCTTTTCAGTTTAGTTTAGTTTAGTGAGGTTCCGTTTGTTGATTCTTAACCTTGTTTCCTGAGCAATTGATGTCTGGTTTAGAAAATAATTTCCTACACCTATATCTTTTAGGATATTACCAATGTTTTCTTCTGTTTCAGAATTTCAGGCATCAAATTAAGGTCTTTGATCCATTCGGAGTTGACTTTTTTGCAAGGTGAAAGTTGGGGATTTAATTTCATTCTTCTACAGGAGGAGTTCCAGTTTTGCCAGTACCTTTTGCTGAACATGCCATCTTTCCTCCAGTGAATGTTCTTGGCCCCTTTGTCAAATATCAGGTGGCTGAAACTGCATGTACTCATAGTTGGATCTTCAATTTTGTTCCATTGATCTACGGGTCTATTTTTGTGCCAGTGGCATGTTGTGTCTATGTCTATAACTGTGTAATACAGTTTAAAATCTGGTATAGCAATACCCCCAGCATTGGTCTTAGTGCACAGGGTTTCTTTAGCTATCTGAGATCTTTTGTGCTTCCATGTGAATCTTATGATTTTTTTCCAATTCTGTAAATAATGCCATTGGGATTTTGATTGGCATCACATTGATTCTATAATTGGCTTTTGGAAGGATGGTCATTTCTACAATATTAATACTTCCAATCCATGAGCATGGGAGGTCCCTCCATCTTCTGATGTCTTCCTCAATCTCTTTCTTTAAAGATTTAAAATTTCCATTGTAGAGGTTTTTAATGTCTTTGATTTTCATTGTAGAGGTCTTTAATGTCTTTGGTCAAGTTTATTCCAAGATACTTCATTTTATTTTTTGCAGTTATGGTGAAAGGGAGCATTTCCATGAACTGTTTCTCTGATTGCTTGTTATTGGTATATAGAAAGGCAACAGAATTTGTAGATTAATTTTATAATCTACCACTACACTGAAAGTCTGCAAAAGGGATAATTTTATTTCTTTTCCAATTATTACTCCTTTATTTTATTTCTCTTGTGTCTTATAGCTATTGAAAGAGTCTTTCAAGAGTTATGCTAAAAAGGAGTGGAGACAGTGGACAGCCTTGCCTGGTTCCTAATTTTAATGAGAATGCTTCCAGTACTCTATAAAGATTTCGGCTGTGGGTTTGTTCTATATACCTTTAATTATGTTGAGGTATGTTCCCACCAGTAAATTCCCTCTATGACTTCAAATGTAAATGTATGTTGAATTTTGTCAAAGGTCTTCTCTGAATCTATTGAGATGACCATGTGGTTCTTGTCTTTGAGTCCATTTATATGATTTATGACATTTATTGACTTACATATATTGAACCATCCCTGCATCTCTGGAATAAAGCCAGCATGATCATGGTGGATATTCTTTTTGACATGTGTCTGTATGCAGTTTGCAAGTATTTTACTGAGAATTTTTGCATCTATGTTCATTAAGGATATGGGTGTGTAGTTTCCTTTTTGGTTTTATCTTCACCTGGCTTTGGTATGAGAGTGATGCTGGCTTCATAGGAGGAATTTGGAAGTTCTCCCTCCACTTCTATCTTTTTGAATAAATTATGTAATATTTCATATAGATCTTCTTTAGATGTCTGGGAGAATTCTGCTGTCAACCCATCTGGTCTTGGGCTTTTATCAGTGGGGAAGTTTTGTATTACCGTTTCAATTTCCTTATGTGTTATGGGTCTGTTTATGCTGTTGATATCTTCTTGGTTTAGTTTTGGTCTTTTCCATGCTTTTAGATACCCATCAATTTCTGTTAGGTTTTCAAATTTGGTAGCATATAGGTTTTTAAAGTATTCCATTAGAATGTTCTGGATCTTTCTGGTATCTCTTGTGATATTTCCCCTTTCATCTCTGATTTTGCTAATTTGGAGGTGCTCTTTCTTTCTTTTGGTTAACTGGGCTACAGGTCCGTCAATTTTGTTTATCTTTTGAAAGAACCAGCTCTTGCATTCATTGATTCCTTGCACTGTTTTCTTCATATTTCATTAATTTCTTCTCTGATTTTTGTTATTTCTTCTTGTCTGCTGGATTTGGGTTTCATTTGTTGTTGCTTTTGAAGTGTGTTGAGTTGCAATGTTAAGTCATTTATTTGTGTTTTTTTCTGATTTTTTAATGTAGGCACTTAGAGCTATAAACTTCCCTCTAAAAACCGCTTTCAATGTCCCAGAGGTTTTGTTGTATTGTATTGTTCTTTTCATTTAGTTCCAGGAATACTTTTCTTTCTTCATTTCTCCTTTGATCAGTTCATCATTCAGGAGTGTGTTGTTTAATTTCCATGTGTTCATGTATTTACTAGAGTTTCTTCTGGTGTTGATTTTAAGCTTTATTACACTTTAGTCTGATAGAATGCACGGAATTTTTTCAATCTTTTTGTATTTCTTGAAGCTTGTTTTGTGCCCCAGTATACAGTTGATTTTGGAGAAAGTTCCAGGGGTGCTGAATAGAAAGTATATTCTTTGGTGCTTGGGTGGAATATTTGGTAGATGTCTGTTAGGCCCATTTGATGTATGGAATCATTTAATTCAGGTGTCTCTCTGTTAATTCTCTGTCCTGTTGTCCTAGTTTGTTTCTTCATTATTGTGACAAAACACTCTGACCACTACCAACTTGGGGAGGAAAGGGTTTATTTATCTTACATCTGCTGGTTCACAGTTCATCAGGGAGCCCAAGGTAGGAACTCAGGGAAGGAACCTGGAGGCAGGAGTTGGAACACAGGCTACAGTGGAACATTGCTTACTGACTTGCTCCCCTGGCCCATGCTAAGCCTTCTTTTTTATGCAATACAGGCCTACCTTCCCAAGGGTGGCACTACCCGCATCACTCAATCAAGAAGGTTCCTCCATGGACATGGAGATAGGACAGTATAATGAAGGCAATTCCCCAATTGGGGCTCCCTCACCCCAGGTGTATCAAATTGACACTAAAGCTACCCAGTACAATTGACCTCTTGTCAATTTGACACATAAACACATCACTATTAAATCATAATCTTTCAAATTCTTGTCCCCAAAATATGATGTTAACAATAATATCACAACATGAGACAGTACAACTTTAAATACCCCACAGTCCTTAAAAAATCCAAACACTAAAAGTCCATAGTCTCTTTTAAAAGTCTCTTAACTGTGGGTAGGCTTCTGTAAAATCCCAAACAAGTACTGTCTTATTTCAAAGGGAAGAATTGGATACACCTACGCAAAACCAAAGTCCAGCAAAGTAGCTCAAGGCTAGACATCTGGGATTCACTCATGGCCTTCTGGGCTCCAAAGAGTTCTGAGAGCTCCACTTCTCTGACACTGCCATCTATAGCTCGATTCCAGACCTCCTGCTGTCCTCAGTGGTCATCCCAGAGTCCTGGCATCTCCAAAAAACTGGGTCTCCACTAAAACTGAGGCTGCACTCTCACCAGCGGCCTCTTCTGGCCTCTCAGGGTACAAGGCCTCCGATTCTCTACATGACTCCTTCAATCCTGGGGTCTTCACTGCAACTGAGGTTTCACTTTAACTGATGGCTTTTCCTGGCCTCTCAGGGTTCCAAGCTTCAGCTGCTCTCTATGATCCCTTCATGTTTTCAACAAAAGAACCATGCAGGAGACTCTTAAACATTACCAAGTCCTGCTTCCATCTTAAGTTGGATGCTCAGGTCCTCTCCATATGCTGACCCTGAGGAAATACCTCCCAGAAAACTTCACCACAGTGATGCTGGTCTCTTGTTACTTACAGCTGATTCTTCAGCCCTAGCTAATCAGCATCAATTTTCCCAGTAAAGCAAAGGTTTTACTTCAGGTTCTGGTCTCTTCTTAATCGCAGCTGATTCTTCTGCTCCAGCTGACCTGAACCCAAGATTTTCAATTCAAAATATCATACAATAGTCTCTGCTTCCCTTTGAAACATCACAAGCCAGGCCTCCATTGTTCACAACTCTTTCAGCATAACTGTTCAAACTCCACAGCAACAAACTCAAAGCAGTCAAACACTTTTCTAGCCCAAAGTTCCAAACGCTTCCACAGTCCTCCAACATCAGATTTGTCACAGTAGTGTGCCTCTCTCAGTACCAATTTCTGTCCTAGTCTGTTTCTTCATAGCTGTGACAAAACACTCTGACCACTAGCAACTTGTGGAGAAAAGGGTTTATTTATCTTACATCTCCCGGGTTCATCAGAGAGCTCCAGGTAGGAATTCAGGGCAGGAACCTGGAGGCAGGAGCTGGAGCACAGACCATGGAAGAATGCTGGCTTGCTCCCCTGGTCCCTGCTCAGCCTACTTTCTTATCCGACACCTGCCCAGGGGTGGCACCACCAACAATGGGCTGGGCCCTCCTACATCACTCAATCAAGAAGATGACCCGTGGACATGGACATAGGCCAGTCCAATGAAGACAACTCCCCAATTGAGGCTCCCTCAACTCAGGTGTGTCAAGTTGACACTAACGCTATCCAGCATACCTGTTGTTCTATCTAATGGAGACAATGGGGTATTGAAAACCCAAACTATTAATAAGTTGGGATTAATCTGGTTCTTAAAGTCCTGTAGTAATGTTTTTATGAAGCTAGGTGTACCAGAATTTGGTAAATATATGTTCATGAGTGTAATATCTTCTTCGTCAATTGTTCCTTTGATCAAAATGAAGTTGCCCTCCTTATCTCTTCTAAATATTTTTAGTCTGAAGTCTATTTTGTCAGATATTAGAATTGCAATGCCTGATTTTATCCTAGACCATTTGCTTGGTATTTTTTATTCCTTCCTTTCACCTTAAGGTAGTGCCTGTCCTTGAAAGTGAGATGAGTTTCTTGCAGACAACAAAAAGGTGGGTTTTGTGTCTTAATCCATTCAACTAGTCAGTTTCTTTTGACTGGGAATTTCAGTCCATTAATATTTAAAGTTATTAATGAAAGATGTGTACTGATTCCTTTCATTTTTATTTCTATTCACATTCTTTGTGTAGCTGTGCATTCCCACATTTAAACTTTCATTAACTTTCTTTCTGTAATGCCTTGGGTATAGTTGTTCCTTTCTTCAGCTCTTTGTACTGCTTCAAGGCCTCTCTGAAGCACTGGTTTGGAGGACTTGAATTCTTTCAGCCTATTTATATCGTAAAGATTTTCCTTTCCCCTTGACTGTAACAGACATTTTGGCTGTGTAAAGTAATGAGGGTTGAAATCTGTGGTCATTTAGAATTGGGAATACTGGCTCTTCTGGCTTTCATAGTTTGCACTGAGAAGTCACCTATAATTCTGATGGATTTTCATTTATATGTGACTTTTTTTTCTTTTGCAGCTTTCAGTACTCTTTGTTCTGTACATTTAGCATTTTTACTATGATGTGCCATGGACTTTCTTTTCTGGTCCTGTCTATTTGTGTTCTATATGCTTCTCATATTCATTTGGGCAAATTTGTATTTGTCTTTCTTTAATTTTGGGAAATTTTCTTCTATAGTCCTATTAAAGATCTGGTCCATACCATTATCCTGAGATTCTTCTCCCTCTTCTATGCCTGTGATTTCTAAGTTTGGTCTCTTTATGGTGTAAAACAATTTCTGCATATTCTATTCATGTGTTTTCTTAAATTTTTCATAATCTTTGTTGAGTGGTCTAGTTTGTCTCCTTTATCTTCCAGTCTCGATATTCTGTTTTCCATTTCATTCATCCAATTGGTGATGCTTTCTCTTGACAGTTTGAATTGGCCTATTGAGTGTTTTACCTTCTTCTTCATTTCAGCTTGACTACTCTTCAATATTTCTAACTCATTTCTGAACTCATTTAGAAGTTTATCCCTATCTTCTTTCATTTCTTTGATTTCTTTATGTGTTCTTTAAAGTCACTGAATTCTTTTATCATATTTATAATTGTTCTTTTGAAATCCATGTCCTGCATTACATAACACTGTGTAGGGTGTTCTCATTGTACTTCTCAACAGGACTTTTGATACTTGGTGGGGATATATTATTTGGGTTTCTCATGTTATTAATTTTTCTTTGTGACTTTGACATATGGATATCTTTTGTAGTTTCTGTTTCTTGAGTGAGACCCAAGCCTTCCTTTTTTGAGTTTAGGTCTCCTTCTTTTTGTAAACTTTGTATGCCTTTGTGATTTACTTGTTGGACATGAAAAGCTGGTTCATCTAGGCTTTAGTCTCTTTTTTTAAATTTTATATTGGAGGGGCCAAATTGATTTCATCTTCCTGTCAGGAGTTCCCACAGAGGCCCAAGCTGGATGAGGATCAGATATTCTCAAGCTTTCTCCTAAGGACTGAATCCCTCCAGAGAAGCTGCTGGCCCATGAAGTTGGAGAGCTGGGCTACCCAGAGATGCAAAGGGTGATGGGGATGGGAAGAGGCCCTGAGGGCTTCTACAGACTAGCGGGAGTAATTGGGTTGGTCTGTATGCAAAGGATCAGGAAGCAGTCGGGACTCTGAGACAAGATGTCAGTCCAGAGGTCTGGGTGTCAAGGTAAGAAATGTTCCAGTGCACCTGTTAGAAGGACAGATTGGTTGGGGAACTGGGAGGGTGAATGAGGCTGCGGGAACAAGGTGTTTCAAACTTACCCAGAAAGCTGCTGGCCCCAGGAAGATGGAGAGCTGAGCCACCCAGATATGGAAAGGGAAGTGGGGATGGGAAGAGGCCAAGAGGGCTCCCAGGTACTAGAGGGAGGAATTGGGTAGGTCTGGATGCAAAGGGTCAGGAAGCAGTTGGTAGTCTGGGCAAAGAGGTCAGTCCAGAGGTCTTGGGTGCCAAGACAATAAATGTGCCAGCACCCCTGCTCGGAGGAGAGATGGTGTGGAAGAGCTGGGAAGGTGGTATCAAGGTGTAGTGGGTGCCATCAAACTTACCCAGGAAAGCCGCTGGCCCCAGGAAGCTGGGGACTGGGCCGCCTAAACAATGAAAAGGCAGTGAATATTTAGACATATACACAGAAATTAGAGAGATCAGTTGCGTGAAAAATATAGGATTTTTGTTTGTTCTCTCCTTTCACACACTTCTCCACTATGACTGTATTGATTTCCATTTCTACATATAATAGAAAAGAGTACCTCATTCTCCACAACCACCCAAACATTTTTTTGACTTGTAGGTTTCTGGAAAAACATCATGGTAAAGGGGGAGTAGACCTCGTTGGGGTTTGCACTTGAATTTTCTTGGTGATTCCTTGTTTTTCAATTTTGTACATTTGTAATTCTTTCTTTTATAAATTTGCCTTCAGGTCATTTGTCCATTTTTAATTCAAATTTTTGTTTATAGCTGTTAAATTTTATTATTAGTTTCTTTATTGATCCTGTGCCAAATGAGTAATTGGACATACTTTCTCCTATTCTGTGTGACCTTTCTTTCTTCTTAATGAAATTTACCATAAGAATCATAGATTTATATATAATCCTATTTATCAATACTCATTTTGATTGCTTTTTTTGAGCCTCTTATCCAAAATATAACTACCAATATTGTTGTCTTGAACTTTGTTTTTTTTTAAATAATTCATTGTCTTAAAGCCATTGTGAGTTTATTTTTTGATATATGATGAAACATAGATACTATTCCATTCTTTAAAGCCTTTTATTATAAAGATCATCCTTTATCCAACATATGTTTTGGGAATGTTTGTGGAAAACAATCTGTCTCTTCATATGGGGAATTATTTCTGAGAGCTCTATGCTAGTGATTGTATAAATATCTTGCTGTTTTAGCTGTGGTATCCCTGACTGGAGATGAGGAACTCTGAGGTTTTCATATTCGGTCTCTAGAGTTCCTCGACTATTCAGTGTTTTTTGGTGTCACACGGGGGGTTTGACATATTTTTTCTTCTTTCTGGGAAGAATAAAATTGGGATTTTGATGGGAATTGCATTGAATCTGTAAGTTGCCTTAGGTTATGTGGCTGCTTTAGCAATATTAATTCTTCCAACTCACGAATTCATGAAGTCATTCAATATATTTTGTTTTTTTAAGTTTCTTTGATAAGTGTTTGCAACTTTCATTGTAGAGGTCTTTTCCTCCCTTGGCTAAATTTATTCTGGCATTCTAATTTATTTCATTGTGGGTATTATGAATGGGAAAGATTTTTTTCTCATTAAGTTCATTACTGTTGTATTAAATTGACTTTTTTAGATGTTAATTCTGTGTACATTGACCAGTCATGGACCTCTGTGTTAATTGCCATGTATGGCAAAAAGAAGTTTTTCTGATGAGAGTTGAGAAATTCACTTATTTATAAATATCTCTATATTTGTATCTATAACTATACCTCTCTCTATATGTATCATCATAGTCATTAGGAATTGGTTTAATATGATGTCTATTGAGCATAATAATAGCAGTAAGTTCTCACCTAGGAGCTGTGACCTGTCTCGCCACAGGTTCTTGGCCCCAACAACAGTGTCAGGTATGAGGCCCCCTTTGTGAAGTGAGCTTTAAATCTAATCAGAATGAAATTGCTTACTCTTATAACATCTGTGTCACTATTGCACAAATGAGCATATATTGCCACTGTGGTCATTATTGTAGCTCACAAGATTCATAGCTGGGTATGGTTGTTGATTATTTTCCCAGGACCATACAGAGCATGTCCTATACTCTGAAAGCTAGCAAGTATAGCTGAAGTTTCAAGGCCAGTACTAGATTGATTTCTCCTTGTTTTTTCTATGACTCATGGATACATTGTCTTCAGTAATAGAGTCGTACATTCAAATTCTCTTGGGTATGCATGAATAATGACAATAAATTATATTGTTTGAGGAAATCTGGGATGCCCCCATGCCTGGTCAACAACTACAGAAGATGGAGTCCACTCCTAGCATAGCAGTTTTACATGCTACCTTGTAGTATCTGGAAGAACATTAAACCCCTGTTGTAGGGTAACTACATTTAAATTATTTTTGTATTATTTATCTATGTGTGTTAAGAAGTAATATCTCTGATTAACACAGACACAGAAATTCTCATTAAATACCCATAAAGCAATTTAAAGAGCTTATCAAGAGAATATCTGCCAAAATGAAGTTGGCTTCATCCAGAGAAGCAACTATGATTCAACACATATAAATCAGTAATGTAGATGCAGTATACCACCTAAACAGACTCAAGGTAATAAACCATATGTTTACTTCATTAAAAGCAGAAGCCCTTTGACAAAATTCAAGATCCCTTCATGATGGACTCAGAGAGAATTCAGGGATAGATGGAACATCTCAAAACATTCTCACTAAAATCAGGAACAGGATCTAATGTATGCATTGCTGTTCAATACAGACTTGCAATTTTAGCTAGAACAGTAAGATAAGTGAAGAAGATAAAGGGGATACTTAATTATAAATGATAAGCACATTTAGCAAAGTAGCAGATATTTGCTGTTCTTGTTATTTTCTGTCCATTAACTTCAGCTGTGATTTTGATTATGCCTTAATATCTTCTGTTTTGAGGTTTGATATGCTCTTATTTTTTCCAGTGCCTTGAGTGCACCAAGTTATTAATTTGAGCTACATTAAATATTTTAATATAGGTATTTAGTGTTACAAATTTTCTTCTTTGGATTTCCATAGATTTTGATATGCTGTTTGCATTTTTAATTTTTATTAAATATTTTTATTTGCTGTGCGTGAGGATATTGCCTGCATGTATGTAAGTTCGACTTTGTCATGCAACAGCCACAGAAGTCATCATATTCCCCTGAAACTGGAGTTACAGATGGTTGTAAGCTGCCATATGGGTATAGGCAATCAAAGCTGGGTCCTCTGTAAGGCAGTTAATACTCTTAACTACTGATCCATCTCTCCCAACCTTGTGTTTAAATTTTCATTTAAAATTACATTGCTAGCTTTTGATTGCAAGTTTTATTTATGTTCTGACAGACTTACTTTGTGTCCCAATACATGTTTGATTTTTGAGAAGGCATGGACTGATAAGAAGGAAGTGCATTATTTGGTAGGCTCTGTAAATATCAGTTAGGTCCATTTGATTTATGATGACATTTAACTACAGTGTATTTCTGTATATTTGTCTGGATGATCTGTTCATTGGTGAGAGTGGGGTATTGAAGTCATCCACAGTCATTGACGGGGTTCATCTGTAGTTTTGCATCAAGAATTGTATTTTTTATGAAATTTGGTGTACACGTGCTTGATGAATATATGTTTATATTTCTAATATGCTCTTGGTGCGTTGCAATTTAATGGGTATGAAGCAATTTTCCTTATCTTTATAGATTGATTTTTGTTATATGACATTTTTTCAACTATTAGAACACCTGTTCCTTAATTCCATTTACATGGAATATCTTTTTCAAACCTTTGCTCTAAGTGTTTTCTATTGTTGATAGTGACTTGTGTTTCTTAGAGACAGCAAAAAGATAGACCTTATTTCCCGGTACTGTCTGCAAATCTGTATCTCCTAATTTGGGAATTGGAATTGTCAATTTTGAGAATTGTTATTTAAAGTTGTGTGTTAATTCAGTAATTTTGTTGAATAGTGGTGTTTAATTAGAACTGTTGATGAAGTCTCTGCCAATGCTTCTAATTTCTTCATACTTCTTGGGCATGTCCATCCTTTTCTACAGACTGAAGTATGTCTTACAACGTCTTCTGCAAAGCTGGCTCAGTCGTCATAAATTCTTTTGATTTTTTAAAAAAATGTATAACATTTCTATTACTCTTTCAAGTTTAATGGCTCTTTTTGCTTGGTAAAATAGTCTGAGTTGACAGTTGTGAACTTTCAGAACTTGGAAGAGATTTTTTTTCAGATCCTTCTAGTTTTAAGCATTCTTTTGAAAAATCAGACATAATTCTGGTAGGTCTGCCTTCCTAAGTGACCTGACATTTCTTTCTTGTAGATTTCAATGCCTTTAATTTATATCTTTAATATTTTGCATATAAAATGTCATGAGGATTTTATTTTCTGGTCCTGTGTACATGGAGACACACAGGACTCTTGTACCTGGATTTCAATCCTTTTTAACTATGTTTGGATATTTTTCTTCTATAATTTGATGAAAATATATTCTGTGCCTTTGGTATTGTGTTTCTCTCCCTCTTCTCTGCCAATAATCCAAAAATTATGGCTTTACTTTGTTTTCTTAATCTCTTCCATTTTCTATTCACTTTTTATTATTTTATTTTATTTTAAATGTATGTTTTGCATGCTTGTATATAAGTGCACCACATGCATGAAATGCCCTGGCAAGGCCAGAAGAGAGTGTTTAATCTCCCCCATGAACTGGAGTTAAGAGGTCAGTTGTTAGCCACCATGTGGGTGCTGAGAATCAAAGTGGGACCTCTGATAAAACAGCAATTGTTTTAATCTCCAAGCCATCTCTCTAATCCATCTTTATACTTTTTATTATTAACTTTTACTCAATTATCCAATTACTTTACTGTGCTTCCAGCCCTGCTAGTTTTTTACATGACCAATGGCATTGGTTTTGCTTTCCACAAAGATTTGTATTTGTCTTATTGTGATTTTTCATATCCAGCATTATTTTACTTTGGCTTTTTTCATTAATTCTCTTTATTGAATTTTCTTTTCATATCTTGTATTGACTTTCTTAGTGAATTGGACTCATTTTTGTTCTGCTCTCTTGGAGTAGAATCATGTGCTGTTTGAGTTCTTTAAAAATTATTATTTTTTGATTTTTTAAAAGTTTATTAAGGTCATTTTCATTAGGGATTATTATGGAACTAATAATTTGTAGCTGAGACATGTGTTGAATTTTTGTGGTTTTATTTCTATGCTAGGACTTTTGCATCTGGAGTAGTTAGTTGATTGAGTTTTTCTACCTTCTTTCTTTGTTTTTATTTAGGTTGCTTTTCTTTTTGAGTAGAGACACAACATTCAGGAAAACTAAGTTTTTGTAGACATGAGCTAACATTTTCCTCTGCAAGGCTAGTACATGAGTTTCCTGGGCATTGATAATTGAATTTGTGATTCCCTAATTAATTCGGGAAGTCATTCAGCAATTCCTGGGAGTTGTGGGTAAACTTGGAGCAGGAAGCCAGAGTGACTGGACTCCTGTAGTGAGGTACATGGGCAGTGTAGGCAGGGGAGGTTTGGGTCTCCTACCTGGGGCAGGAGGTGGTACTGTTGAGCAACTTGTGCAGGATGTTACCAGGGAACATAAGAGATCTTTTTTTTTTTCTATAAAGTGTCAGTTCTGTTCACTTGTCCATTTATTGACTGAAATATTTGACATTTTTATTGTTTAATTTCTGCATTTTGTCATGTATTCTAGATGAATGGACAATAAAAATGAGTTATGTACGGACATAATAGAATTTTATCCATGCATAAGTGAAATTACATTTGCCTGACAATGGATGGATAAATATGGAAAATTTTAGCTCATATTACATATGCCAGAATCACAAAGACATATACAATGTTTTTGTTCACATATGAGTCTTAGATTTTAATTTGTATGCATGCGTAAATATGTGTGATTGGGAAGGTGAGTAGATACAGATCATGAAACTAGAAAGTGGACCATGAGAGAGGAAAATGGATCTTAAAGCAGTGTTAGGGAGGAGGAAAATGTGAGGGAAGGGAAGGGGAAGGATAATAGGGGGAAGGAGACAAGAATAGATGTGTAGCAGGTTAGAAAAGGGGGATTGGGGTGAGGATCAACAAAAGCAAACATACATGTAGACAACATTGTGAAAATTACAACATTGTATACTAATCTACAAAAAAAATTAATTAAAGATTTCTAAACCCAGAAAAAACATCCTTTAAAAATGAAGTCATCATCAGAGACTACAAAAGAATTTTCTTTGATAAATGTTGGGACATAAA
The DNA here is from genome assembly GCF_000622305.1 of Nannospalax galili. Taxonomy (NCBI): domain Eukaryota; kingdom Metazoa; phylum Chordata; class Mammalia; order Rodentia; family Spalacidae; genus Nannospalax; species Nannospalax galili. The sequence continues at coordinate 4,069,765 of NW_008340588.1, forward strand.
CTAATCTCTGGATAATAGAAGAAATGAGGGTCTGGATTTGATCAAAACACATATTCATATGTGAAATTCTCAAACAATAAATAAAATAAGTCTCATAGTCTCTCCTATATTAAATTAAACAAATGAACATTCAGAACTAAGAACACTATTAACTAAGGAAGTGTTAGAGGAAATTCTTCAGAGTGATAATAATTTTCAAAGGTTGTACTTTAAATTTACATAAAAATGGAAAAGAGAATTAGGCTGATGCTGGAGCTCAGGTGATAGAGTGCTAGTGTAGCTCGCATGAGGCCCTGGGTTGGATCTCCAGCACTGCAGAAAATGAACATGATGTCATTTCAGCACTTTAGGTGAAGGAAGGAGGATCAGGAATTGATGGTCACACTTGGTTACAACATGAATTTGAGATCAGTCTGGCCTATATTAGAGCATACATTACAAAAACATAAAACGATATTCTCAAGGTAAACGATTAAATATGCTATTTTTATTGAAAACATGAACTTGGATACCATTAGGACATAATCAGATTTGTGGGAGATGTGAGACATTCAGGGATATTTATACAGCCAGAGTTTAAATCAGGTACTCAGCAAATACTCTTATGAATAAATTTAAAATGAGCTAGAACAAAACTAATGTTGACTGAATATATAATTTTTAAAAGTGCTGTATTTGGTATTTTACTAATTAGTATAGCTAT
>NW_008340588.1:4070532-4092875 GCF_000622305.1 Nannospalax galili
TGAAATTTGTGGGTTAGTTACAGACACATGTAAACACACACACACACCATATATATATATATATACTTCAATTGGATTCCTATCAGCTTTTCAACTAGCCATGTAAAAGTGCTGTATTTGGTATTTTACTGATTAATATAGCTATTCAACGTAGAATTTGAAATTTGTGGGTTAGTTACAGACACATGTAAACACACACACACACCATATATATATATATATACTTCAATTGGATTCCTATCAGCTTTTCAACTAGCCATGTGATTTATTAGTTGTGAGTTCATCAAATATGCAAACTTTTAAAATATTTTGTTTATGAGCTGGAGAGATGGCTCAGCATTTGAGAACACTGAATGCTTTTGCAGAGGACCCGAGTTCAATTCCCAGTACCCACATGGCGGCTATGAGCCGTCTTTAACTCCTGTTCCAGGGGAATCCGAAGCCCTCTTCTGACCTCTGTGACATTGCACAGCAGGGGTGCACTCACGTACATGCAGGCAATACACTCATACACCTCAAATAAAAATAAGAAATAATTTTATTATTTTTATTTTAGGTGTATGAGTGTTGCCTGTATGTATGTTGTATGTAGGTGTACCCATGTCATGCAGTGCCCATGAAGATCAGAAGAGGGCATTGCATCCCTTGAAACTGAAGTTATGGTTAGTTGTTAGCTGCCATGTTGGGGCTGGAAATCGAATCCAGGTCCTCTGTAAAAGCATCCAGTGCTCTTAACTGCTGAGCCGTATCTTCAGTCCCAACTACACAAACTTCTTATTTAACCTTTAATACATCCCATTTTGTCATTTTGTTCTGTTTTATTACTTTGTACATATGTATGCATTTTTAAAACATAAATTACATGGAAGATTGTTCAAAAATTGATAATGAAGACAAGATTTTCATGATATGCTTTCAGGTACAAAAGGCATTAGAAGAAAAATATAGTCTCTGACTTTTAATATTATTTTGTTTTCATCCAAAAAGCTGAGCAGTCATTATGTTTGGAATCTCCTGTCTATATGTGCCCCAAATAATTACCATAGTGCTTCAAATTAAGATCTAACTATGAAATATGACATTTAAAGTTAATATTCATGAAACATTTTGTATTGCCAAGTTAAATATGTTTATGGGACCATCTTTGTGTTTGTCTGATTTCAGCTTGTCTGGAAAGTGGTAGTTCTGTTAGCACAAATCTCTTCATACTAGAACAATAACATGGAAACATCTCACACATTTCACAATCAATAAAGTCTGCTTCTTAGTTGTCGGGTCAGCAACTTTCTGTCGACTCTTTGCTTTGATATCAGCACGAGGCTGTCCTGGCCCTGTAAAATGCAGTTATGTACTTAGAACTTCCCATTATTCTAAACAATTTTATAAATCATGTTGTAACATCACTTTAGCTATAGAGCCTCATATTTTATAAATATCCTTTTGCATCTCAAATGATTCTTTAAAGCATAGTTTAAAAATACATTCCTAGAGAGGATGGAGAGATGGCTCAGCAGTTAACAGCACTCGTTGCTCTTGCAGAGGACCCATGTTTAGTTCCCAGGACTTATATGGCAGCTAACAACCATCCTCAGCTCCAGTTCCAGGGGATCCGACATGGTCTTCTGACATCTACAGACAATGCAGCACATGAGTGCACATTCCTACATATAAGCAATACACTCATACACACAAAATAAAAATAATAAATAGTAAATACTAAATACTCTCCTAGAACATTATTTTTAATTCAAAGTCAAATCCCTAGAATTAGGTTTCAAATGAATATTATGATTTAGGTGTATGTGAATGTTTAAAGTACAAAAATACAAAATAGTAGAAAATTAAGTAATCACTACTTTATGAAAACATATGATGATCTTTTAATAGTTTGTTAAAATTCAAATGAAAATGTTTCAACTCACTTAAAATTGTATACTACAGTAGCCATAATTATGTGCTTAGTATGTGTACTGGATTTTTTTCTCTCATTTTGCTATATTGACTGCCTTAAGGCTTAATATCATGAATAAAACTTAATAAGCAAGTGTGGGACCACCTTTATTTTAGTTAAAGAGGTAAGATGCACTCTCTGCTTTCTTAATTCAAACAGTCATTTCGGTGTTCATGAGTGCACACACCCATCAAAGCTAGGGTGAATTATGCTCACAGAAGATTGCAAGTCAGCATTAACTATTATTTCAAATGAACAAAAAGAGAGACAGAGCCCTTGAAGCTTAAGGTAGTGGCTGAATATTATTAATGTATATGATACACATACTATCATTAATAATCATATTGCTTTCTTTTAGGCATTATTGCATGTGATACACAAAGTTCTCAATAAATTGCCTCAAGAAGAAACCTATCACTTTTATAATGAGGTAACTGGAGCAACAAAATAACTATAATGTTCAGAATTTATATGTCTTTCGCATTAATGGAGATAAAGATATATACAATCATTTTATGTATCAAACTCTACTGCTGCATGTGAGACAATAAAACTACTCAGAGATTATAAAATTTGTTTTTCTTTTTCCATTTCTATATAGACAAAGTTGTTTTGTTTGATTTTAAAAGGTCTGTCAAGTTGTATGTTGTTGTTATGTTGCTACTGCAGGACAATACAAGTAAAACTAGTTAGATATAATCACAGTTCTTAGAGTTTTATGAAGTTTCCTATGAATCTGTATGATCCAGATATAGTGTTAGCAGTTCTGGCTGGGAAATTTGAACTGTTTTTCATATGGTTTATTGAGTACCTACTTTGTTCAAGGAATTATTAAATAAAGATATTATTATTTACTGTTGAATATTTATGATAAAATAGACCAACTGAAGTTACTATTAATAGTAACTGAAATGACCAAACTTTTTAGTTCTGAGTTAGTATGAACAGAAATACTAGATGTAACTAGTTTCTTAACCTAACCTCCATCATTTTCAGGGCAAATTAATAGAGAACAGGTATAGTACTCTGAGCAGTAGTCTTTCCCTGAAACTTTTTGAGAGCAATCTTAGATAAATTGTCTTTTATTTACCATTGGGACTATAGTTGGTATTAGAAAAATAGTTCAGTGCCAGTCTCTGAAGTTTTCTTACAAGGTTTAAAGAAGGCCAGTATTGCTCATGGAAGAATGGATACCAACTTTCTATAGGTATCTTATTGAGAGTTCTTTTTCTGAGATACAGTGTCTAAGAAACGAGTTTTTCAATTCAAATGTCATAAGCCAAATATTTATTGTCAAATACAAACCATAACAACTTTCTATAATTCCCTTCAGGAATTCTGAAGCTATTGATTTATTTAACTTATAAAGTATCAAATTTCCTGAGCAAGGAGGTGAACTGTGTGGGGATTTTAATTTATGGTAATTCCATTATGAGATGAAGATTCTTGTTCCAGTCTTCCATATGCAAAATACCAAAACGTTTCAAATGTGAAAGGCTTACACAAGATCATATGTACTTGTATGAACACATTGGATGATTCAAATGTTTTAAGTGATATTTGAGCTTTTATGCACTATTTCTATGCATCCAAATATTACAGTCTATAAATATATTAGTGGATTTCCTTAGTTAAAATTTTCTAATTTTATTGCTTTCTTTCTGAATAAATATCATTTTATGCCTGCCATAATGCTTACATACTAAGATGAGAATTCTGTGTCCTTCCCTTCTTCTTCCCTATTCTTTTATCTTTTCCATTTTTCCTTTTATTATTTTTCTTTTCTGTCTTTGAGAATTTTATTCATTAAAACCAAGGGCATGGTTGTCATTCAAAATATAAAGAATGTTTAATAAAAAGCAGCAAATATTTGCATGTCTCTAAACTAAAAGTAGAAACCCACATGGAGAAGGCTAGCAGACAAATGTCAACAATTGAAATTAAAAGGTATTTTCAAGGCTTTTCAATAACTTTAATTTATTAAAATAGTAGTAACTGGTTATATAAATTTATATTTACTTTTCATTCAAGTTCTATCTGCCTTGTTTATTTTTATTTTGTACTATGTTATCAATATTCCTTGTTAGCTTTGCTTTTATCTTCATTTTTATTAAATATATATGACAGAGTATATGAGTAGAATCTATTGGGGAATGAATGTGTTTTCTTACTCAAGAAGAGATGACTATGTTCTCAGTCATCACAATTCTACTGTATGGATTCATGTTAAATAGTCTGGGGTATGAAGCATATAATGCTTCCTACCAGTCCATTCACAAAAACACTGAACACATTTTTAGAGGAATGCCAATAAGGTTCACATAGACTTCTGGTGAAGTATAATGTAACATGTTTTCCAAACTTCTGGTCCTTTATAATTTGAAGTTAATATATAATTAGATAATTTGGAATATTTTTCTTAAATTCTCAGTTACTTAATAAATATCAAATATTTAAAGTCAATGTTTTCTTTATACAAATAATTTCTTTCTTATAAATTTTGAGCAGGGTGTCCTAAACCTCTTGCATTTTCTTGTATTGTATCAAAAATCTGACAACTGTGTGTTCACATGTCATGTTCACTTGCTCTGGTGTTGTTTTGTACATAAAGATTTAAGGAATGACTCCAGTAGCTATACAGCATTCAGTGGCCAAAATCATTAAAGACCCTAAGATGACTGTACCATTGGTGAAATGTGGGATGGTGAGTTTGAGCTTGGTGCTGCTAACAGATATCTCTGAAGCACAGGCAATTTAAAAATGGAGAGAGAATGAAGGAACAGAAAGTAAGTTCTGAACCAGAGATAATCTATAAGAAGCACACTAAATTAGCTCTATATAACCATGCAAAATACTATCATAGTTATAATTTAATTAAGAAATGCTTTAAGCTGATGGTGTAAGAAGTGTATAAAGCAAATTCAATGTGCACAATATCATGACATTCTGATAATAATACAATTGACAGTGATGCACATTAGACTTTTCTAATTAAAAGCATCTCTAATTTCTAAAAGCAGGAACATTTGCTTTCTCTGCCAAACTTTGGTATTTCCAATTCTTTCTTCACTCTCCTCTTCAAATGTCTTCTGGCAAAAATCCCGGTGTGGGATCCTAAAATAATCCCAGTTGCCACATCAGGAGAAGAAAACTTGGGTCTGTAAAACTTTAAGAAGGAAACACCCTTCTGTTCCACTCACTAAATTTTTTAGAAGCTGACATCTAATGTGTCAACAAAATTCCATGAGCAAGAAAAGGCAATCCCAAGGGAAGCTCTCGAATAAAGATGAGGATAATAAAGAAAGGATAAGCACACTGCACAGTGTATTGTCACCATTAATTCCACATTCTAGAACTCTGAGCTATTTTATATATTCTGTGAATTTTTTTCTACCTTAGTAATTTTACCTCAAACATATGTTCCTTATATTAGATTCCATCCTTCAAACTACATTTCATTTAAAGCAGAACAGGAAGAGAAAACAAATCATCTCATGTCACAGTGACAGCATATTTACATCAGTGGAAATATATATAGAGACTTCTGAGAAGAAATTTAAAATGCTTCACCTGAATAAACCTGTTTAATACATATATAATGGGTGTTTCACATTTCCTTGAAGAAGTTAGTCATCATACACTGTTTAAATTTATAACACTGCATATTTTAAAATAAAGAAATTACTATAGTTAATAACTAATAACTATATTTATGGTTTGCAAAAACACTGGTTCCATTGCATTTATTGATATTGAAGAAGTACAAACCATTTAATGGGGGCAAGAGTAAGAACAGTATTTCATCATGAAATCATATAACATTAAGAACATATTTATAGTGATGTATGTATAAAACCATAATCAATTAAATGCAAAGTTCTTTTGCTCCATTTCTCAGCCTGTGCCATGGGAAAGTATTTTTCGATCTATCTCTCAAGTTAGTAAAAAATGTTTCTAACATGTTAACTATTTCATCAAATAAAGACCCTAATGTTCCCAAATTTAGTTTGAAATTGTGTTAATCTCTGTCATGTTAATTGACTGTTTATTCAATTACAAAGAACCATTTTACCAATTTTTTGTAGACTGCAAATTAAAATTAGCACTTAACCTGAACATGTGCAAAGTAGAGTTATTCAGTTCCAATTCATACTACTAAATTACAGTCTTCCACTCTTGATTTGAGGGCTTTTGTCATTTAGTTTTGATAATAGATACTGAATTTTTTCTACATTTTTGCTGTCTTTCTTAAGTTACATCTTTTGGAAAACATTACTTTTACCACATGGCTACTAAAACATGAGTGACATTACATTTAATACTATATTAATAGTGCTGCGTGTGTATAAAGGAATATTTATTGAATTCTTGACAGCTAGATGCAGAATATGGTGTTAGTGCTTTCCACCACAACCATTACAAATAATAGAAAAAGTATAAATGGCATCTCATTCAGTACTGTGAATAGGTGGGACCATATAATGAATTCAAATGCATAAATATGGATAACTGGAGCACACAAATATTACTAAACACTCAAGATCTTTCTTTTTCCTCTCACAAAGCAACTGCTAATGTTTCAGAGGATAGTCGCTTTACCACATAGGCACTTTAATAAATACCAGTAATCATAAAAATCAATGACCAAATATCAATTAAAACACATTGATATTTCTCAATCAGATTGGAAGAACATAGCATTCCTTGTTACCAGTCATGAAATAACTTAGGAAACAAAATCTTTAAAGAATTTTAATTACAATTTATTCATTTCATGGTTGTGTTTCAAGTGACATAGAATATGTGTGGTGCTTGCAGAACAAATTGGAGTGAGTACCATCCTTGTGCAATGTAACTCCTCGAGATCAAACTCAGATCTTCGGGTTTGGTGCCAAGAAACTTTTCATCTGAGCTATCTCACAAACACATGATCCTTATGAAATTGAAGATGGTGTTGTGATGTGGTTATGTATAATTAATCATGGAGAAACTGCAGTAGATTTAGAATGCCTCACTTTTAGAATGAGAGAGACATTTCTTTGAGTCTGTTCAGGGAAAGAGATTACCATACTGTCTGCACTGCATGCTTGTGATGTTCTTACTTGTTACCTTTCTGACAAAATATCAATCTGTAGCCCATATTCTCTTTCAATTCATGCCATAGCCCAGACAGTTCTCATACTCATGAATCTTCTCCTTTACCCTCCTGATTGGGTTCATTAGAGGTGTGTCAGCGTACCCAGCTATAAATCATGGGTATGTGAATATTTGTAGTAAAATATCAAAATACATGGACTTGAGAGATTGTTCACTGTGAAAGAATATCTGCATTGCAAGCATTAGTAATTTTGTTAAGATCCTGAGAATCCATATAAAAAGGATAGGTGTGTGCCTTTAACCCCAATGCTTGTGGGAGTCAGAGACAGTTGGATCAACAGGGCTTACTGGCCAGCCAACCTACAAGAAAAATGGTGAGGCCCAGATTCAGAGTCCCCATCTCAAGAAAATAAGGCAGAAAGCAATAAAGTGGAACACTTGTCCTATGATCCCTGTTCATGCATGGATGAATGCATACATATGTATACAGAACATACACAACAGATTTTTTATATATAATGCAGTTGTTTGATTAAATGTTATATTTAAATTGGATTAAATTTTAAGTGTATTTGATAATTATGCTATTCAAAATTAAAGTAATAAACTATAAACCAATAAAGACACCATCAGCCTTGCCAATAATAGAAAATAACATATTTTATAGTTATATTTTGGCAATTTTATGATAAATTTCAAACCTCCTGAGGTTTCAAATGATTATGTATCTTTGAGTTTATAAATGATATGTAATAAGAGTTTTGTGTATTTATGGGGTACAGTGTGGTACTCTGATACCTAAAATTAATGTGGATTGATCAGATCAGACTATTAAAGTGTCTATTTTGTTAAGTATTTATCATTTCTTATATTGAAGGATTTGTTTACAACACTTTACTATGTTGAAAAAATGACCCTTGACCTTGAGAGTTTCTATACAGTATATCTTTGTATATAGGATAGCTTCCAAATAGCCCTCATATTTTCCATTGGCGGTTTGACATTCACTTTTTTTAATCCAAGCACCTAGTTCAGCATCACAGAGTGTTTGCATCCTTTGGGTGTCATTCTCATTGAAGTTATCATGAACAAGTCCTCCAAATTTTCACCTTCCATTTTCACAAATCTGTTTGAAACGTATAAACTTTTGAGCAATCAATAACTGATTTAGAATAAGTAAGAGGGTTGTTAACATGATTCATTGCTTTGACCTCCTTTACTAGCATTTAACCTTTTTAGTTTATATGCAACTATTCAATATTTGTTACGATCAATATTGGTGATATATATGCATATATACATGACTTTAAAATATTCACTTTAATTTTATTTGTGTGTGTGCATGTCTGCAGGCAAGTAAGAGAATCACATGCATGCACTGCAGACAGAAGCCAGAACCATCATGTTAGCACCCATATGACAGCTAACAACCATCTGAAAATCCAGTTGGTGGAAGGGGTCTGACATCTTCTGGCCCCTAGGGACACTGTATGACATAAGAGCACTTACACGTATACAATAAAATGCTCATATACATAAAACAAAAGTGAATAAATAAATTGAAAAAAATGTATTGAAAATTGGGCCTAGTTGAGCAAGTCTATAATGTCTATTCATAAGGCTGGGGCAGGTGGATGACAAATTCAAGGCTAACTGGGTAAATTAATAAGGCCATTTCTCAAAATAAAAAAATGAAAATGATTAATATAGCACTATAATTGAGCACTTAAGTACAAGGTACGAGGCCCTAGATTTAATTTAAACTACCATACTTCAAAAAATTGTGATATGAAAAATTCCAGATAATTTTTTTTCACTTAGTTATTTCTAAACCTCACTTTTCTGATTTCTGGTGTTTCACCCTAGGAAAATGTAGAAAACCATCAGTGTATTTATTATTTTCTGAGGTAAAAAGTAAAGTATTTAGGCTGAGTAGTACTTCCATATGTTTAAATTGACTCTTTGTCTACTGCTTACTTTTCTCTATTTTATTTCTACAGATTCTTTTGTCTTCTACATTAACTCAATAATCTACTTATAGACAGATAATTACTGAAATATGTAGCCTTGATCCTGGACTTATAGTGACTCATTTCAACCATACTTTCTATATTTAATCATAAAAAGTAATGTTCAATAATTTCAGACGTGTTTTTCTCTTTCTAATCTATGATTAAATATTGTCATCTGTTTCAGCAGTGCCTTCTCATCTGTATTTACTTTCTAAAAAGCTTTGTTTTCTGGTATTCAGTTTTTCTTTTCCAAATTTTGCCAAGCCATATGCAACATTCTCTGTTTTTACCTTAATTCCCCTCAACTCTAATCAATTGATGAGATTTTGTGTCTCACATTTAGTGAGCTTAATATTGTTGCCATTGTATCAATGTCTTCCTAAAACTCCAGGCTTTGTCTCTTTTTATTTTAAGAAAGGAACCTTTGTATAAGACATGAAGTGAAGATGAGGTGAGATCATGTTGGAGTGTGTCTTAAAGCAGAAACACGAGGTCTTATGACAATAGACATGGACACAGGGAAGGCTCATATAAATATGTACAGAGAAGAAGGCCTAACAAGTAAGAGGCAAATACTAGAGTGATACAGCTATAACTCAAGATGCCAGATGCCTCCAGAAAAGAGGGAGATTTTCAGCATCTCAGGGAATTGGTATCCTGCTACATCTTTGATATTAGACTTCTCAAACTATGTGTGAAAAGTTCAGAAGAATATGTGATAATTTGTTACAGCAGCCCTAGGAGGCTGATACCATAGTTACAATTCTGATATAATTATTTTTCTAATTTCACAGGCTATGTTTGCTGAAATGTTTTCCGCCTTTCTTTGTGGTCACTTTAATCTTATGAATTTCATCATTTTTAAAATTTTTTTGTCTTTCAAGTTCCTTGTTTTAAATCTATTAGCTTAAAATATAACCTGATTTTTTAAAATCTCCTTATCTATTAATGACTTGAAACTAGTATATTTAAGAATATCTCTTAATTTTCAGTGGAATTGAAGTTCTTCTGTGTATAAATTTCTCTTTAATTTTTCTTAGAAGACATAGACTTCCCTCTGTTTTTAGAACTCATGTCTTCTGTAAGCTGAGATTAACTTTATTTGCTTTCTCCTTGCCTACATTTAGTAGGAAGTTAGATACTTTCCTGTGAAAATACGCAAGAAAGTTAATTGTGTCTTAATGATTCTAGAAGACTATGCAAGTGTCCCCTCCCTATATTTCCAGTTCTTTTTTTTTTCATTTTAAAAATACGACTGAATCTTTCTGCTGTATCTGTGACAATACATAATTTCGCTTTGTCCTAGGGCCACCAATTTTTTCAAGGTAGATTTTTGCCTTTTATAACTCCATGATTTAGCATCTTTGATAGAAAAGATGACCATGTGTAGTACCTTTGAATATGACTGCTGCTCTTCTTTCCATCCTGAATTTTGTTTAGGATTTCTTGTTTTTTAAAAAAATCTGAGTTCTAAATTCTAAAGCGGCTCCTTCCCCTCACTCTGCCACCATGCCTGGCCCAAATATTTTTTTATAAAAATAAATAATCATTAATACTGATATTTGGTGTAATATGGAGAATGGTTTTCAATAACTAGCCAACTGCAAAATTCAGTGCACTGAAGATATTGCTGCAGTTTTCAAGGTTTGAGTTAAGTTAGAGAAATGGCATCAGGGATACAAAGGATGGAACCAGCATAAATTATCTGTGAACCACTTCAAAAAAGGACCCCTACTAAAAGAAGCATTCTTGGACACTAGTACTTGTAATAATTGATAAGCACAGATATCTATTTTTGGGAGCTAAAGTAAAGAATCTTCCATTTCTGATTCTGAAGGTTTTTGGATGAATGTTAATGATGCTTTTGTCACTTTTAATGTTCTTAAAATCAATAAAGTGAACAAATTTGACAATTCAGCTGTGACAATTTTGTTTCAGTTTTGTTTATACACCTGTTTAAAACTGGATTTGTGTTGAATATATTTTATTCCACTAATGGAATTCCTTTTTTTGTGGGAACCCACAATTTTTTTATTTTTTGTGTATGATAATTTTGAGAGACATATAAATTCAGCTTTGCTATTAGATATCATAGTGGGCACGTGCCCCAAATAGTTACTAGAAAAATCTTCCAATCAACAGAATTTGGTTGTAATAATAACCTGTTCACATCAACAGATACTATTTTCTGAATTTTTCTGAATAAAATTTTCTTTACGGAATCTTTAAATTTTCATTATCACACCTAGAATTCTTTACTTTTTTCATAATTATAAGAAATCACCAAAGAAAAGGGAAAAGAGAGAAAATAAAAGAGGATTAGCATAATAGGCAATGTGCCAACTGAAGCAGGGTAATACGCCGATGACTTAAACACGAGGGAGCATATTATTTAATGAGTGTTAGAAATGCAGCCAGATGCAGGAAACGCCAAGAAATACATTTGTCTCTGGGGCATGTGCAGGGCTATCATCAGCCTCTGAAGACTTTGAATCTAACCTACTCAAACTGATTTTGGAATTATGGCCATCAGACTAGGGAACTATTTTTGTTTAGGTCATCATATATGGGGAAATGAATATAATCTTTTTTTTTAACAATCTTTAATAATTAATTCATTTATATACTTTCAAAAGAAGGGCTATGCTAAAATCACCAAATGTGTGGTGTTTTTTTCATGTTTCATGCTTTTGGAATGTTTAATTTTTAATACTCAGGGATTCCTTATTAGTTGAATTTTTCTGTATCTCTAAAATTTTAATGAAGGGTTGTTAAATTTAAGGTTTTTGTACCAATTTGAACACACTTACTACAATATGCTGACTGCTAAATCATGAACTACTCTACAGTCTGACTCTGTTTTTTCTTTATTTTACAGAATATTAATATCTTGAGAAATTCCAACTATAAAAACAAGTTGGTCAGCAGTTCTGACAGGAATTCTAGAGAGTAACTACTTTCATTAAATTATACTCACCCTTTTGAATGAAAGACATAGAACGATTGCAGACACAGGAGTTTATATGTGTAAATTCTGAAGTGCAGTTTCATAGAGCAGAAAGCAGATGAAGAGGTCAGGTAGTTATAAGCTAATGAGAAATAAATTGCTATAATCACTGACCTAACATTGCCTCAAGGATTTCTCTTTGTAGTAATGGATTTGGTTGGTAAAGGTCTTAATGTTGCTGTTTAAAACTCTTGTTTGGCATTTGTACTATTGTTCTAAGGCCTGATTATATCATGAACAAGTTAAAGCATTACAAAGCACTTGCCTGAAGTGATTTGATTTTGATGTTTCATAAACAGCCAGTTCTGTGGAACTAGAAATATAATTGGTTAACACTCTCCCAGTGGAATGAGTCTGTGCTATGGCCTATCACTTATGTTCTGATTTCTTGAGCAATATCTTGTCATATTTTGTTGTTGATATTATTGACTATGAAGAAAAACTGTCATGTTTTTACTTATATGACATTTTAAATCTGTACCATTTATCAAGCATGTCTTATATTTTCTATATAATTGTCTTATTATCATTCATATTTAATTTTTTCTTTGTGTCTATTAATTATAAAGATCAATAATTAGATAACTAGATAAATTGTATTTAAACTGATTTACTAAATTATTACTATTCATCCTGTAACCTTTACACATAACCTTACACAAGGGCTTTATTTTAAAAAAGCAAATTGAATATAAATAACTAAATTCCTACTTTATAAAATATACCAGGAATAAAATTATGTTTTAAAGACAAAAGATAAAAGGACAACTTCAATTATTTTGTTTAAGAAATGTTGTCTGTTGTCTCTAATTAAACCAGAAATTGTATTTTTCATTATGTTAAAGAATCACTATGTTTAATATTGAATTCTTCAAAAGCTTTCAGTTTAACTATAAATTTACATTTATACCAGTTCCTTTTTAGTTTTTATTTTTATTTTTTGAGACAGGGTTTCCTCTAGCCCCAGGTGGCCTGGAACTCTCTATTAGACCAGGCTGTCCTCTCATGTCTCTGCCTCTTAGAGTTGGGATTAAAGGCATATACCAGGATACCCTGCTACCACAAAAATTTGTAATGGATTTCATTTACTTTTCAGAGAGTATTAATTTTTAATCATACTTTTGTCAACATTGGGTTTAAAAATAATGGAAATTAATCATTTGAAAATAACTATCCAAACTATGAATTATATTACCAATAATTTATGTTGTCATCAAAGAACAAGGTTAAGAAGTTGTTTGGGGGGCTTCGATAAGTAAAACAAACTGGAATAAATTTCATATAGGCATGTTCAAATCAATTTGTATCCTTTTTTAATGTTATCAGGTAAAATAACCAGTTCACATGAGCTGACTTAAAAATATAATCCCAGCAAGGAACTGCTGTTTAGTAATATTGTCAAGTTTAGAGTAAAAACTATAAAAAAAAAAGTAAATGCAAGATCAAAGACAAAATATTTCCATATAGCTGGTAGGAAATTATACCATAAATTAACCTCCTAAGAACAGATACTGCACTGGATTATTATTGCTCTGTGATTAGACATGCTTGCTGCTAAACCTTGCACAGGAATTCAATCCCCAGGCCCTTACTTCGAAGGATAAAACTGACTTCCTCAAGATCTCCTCCAATCTCCACACACACAGTGGCATTTCGGCTTCCTCCCAACAATGCACGCCATTCTTATAGCCAGGAAGAAGGAAAAGAAAATGGAGTTCTAAAAACATTAAAAAGAAAGGGAAAGTTGCAAACATGTAAATACTGAGAGTCAGAGTTTCATAAACGGCAAGAATAATGTATTTCCACATCGTAAATCATACTACACATTTGTTAGAACACACTTAAAATAAAAAAGAATAAAGTGGGTGTGAAACTTGTTTAGAATGGATATTTAACACCATGATGTCCTATTTAGTATATATTGGAAATTCTCTTGATAAGGCATGAGCTAAAGACCATGGTATTAAAGGAATTAGTTCTCTTTGATGTGCCCAGGAGACAGGCTCCTCAACTGCCTATTTGAATTACTTACTGATTGCTAATTTAGAAGAGGAAAATTAATACTTTATTAATGAAAAGACCAAATTAAAGAAGTAATGAAAATTCATTAAAAAGGAGAATAAACTTAAAAGTCTATTTCTAAGAAAAAACGAGGTAATGATTTAATTCTTTGTATTTTTTGAGATTCATGGCATACTATATATCTACCAAATGCTAGAATAAAAGACAATATTCTTCAAATATACTAAAAATACCATTGATTTACACAGTTAAAGAATATTATATATAAAGAGGGACATTATATATAATGCATCACTTTGAAATTGTAAGCACTCGGGAGGCAGAGGCAGGCAGATCTTTGTGAGTTTGAGGTCATCCTGGTCTCCATAGCAAATCCAGGCCAGCAAGAGCTACAGGGAGACCCTGTCTCAAAAAGACCAAAAAAAATGGAATAAAATAGGAATAATAAGTGGAATTAAAAAATACATGGCAATTTTTATAAAGGGAATTGATAGCAGGCCTAGAACTTGCTATGGAGACCAGACTGGCTTTGACCTCACAAAGATATGCCTTGATCTGCCTGGTTCTGCCTCCTAAGTACTGGGATTAATGGCATGCACCATCAGAGCAGCTCAAACCAATCTATTTTTAAGAAAAATATTGTTACTAAAACACTTTTAAATCAAAGTGTTACAATAATGTTATAAAATTGGTTAACAGAATGGTCCTAATAAAGAATTTTCACCTTAGAAATAAATGTGATTTAGTAACAAAGATCTCAGTTCTTTCTTCGAATTCCAAGTGATAACTAACTCAATTGCCTGGAGTGAGAACAGCAGATTACTATGAAGTGATGGCTTTCAAGATGGCTCAGCGAGTATGTGCGACTATCACCTTTCCAGTGTGGCAAACTCCGAAGTCAGTGAAAATAAGTTTAATCTAAGCACCCATCTTCCAACCAGGAGGAATCTCATATTGCCAGTCAAATGTGAAATTCTCTCCAGCAGAGCTCAAAGTGAAACGAGCACAGCAGACCTAGAAATGAGTTGAGTCTCTTGAGGAAACCACTGCTGTGTATGCGTGCAATACCAAGAGCTCCATAGCTGTAATACTGGGAGCACAGAGCCACAGATGGCAAGAGAAATTGTCCCAGAAAGTACGATGGATTTTGCATGAACTTACTGCAAAAGAGATTTTGTCTGTTTGTCCAAGCACTGCAACTGTAATGGGGTAAGCAATGCCAAGGAGAATGTCCACAAGTGAGCAATAGTAATTTCAGGAAAAAGTAGTGTCAAAGGAAACATGCAAGTAAAAGATAAACCACAAAAAATAATGATTTTCATACAATTCAGTACAATAATATAAAGATAATAATGTGATTCAAAATAACTATATAATTTAATGCCAAATAATTTAACATATTAAAATAATCAAATACACTAAAATGTTAAGGAGAAAGAAATAAATGCACCACCACAATGAGAGACTGCAGAACTCTGCCAAAGAAATAAGGCATATAAAATGTAGTATTTGTAGAAACTATTACAGTGATACACAGGTTAAAAAAAATACCTGACAATATTATTACATGTGCATTAGCACAGTGTTTGTTGATAAAGATGGAGAAACTAAATATAGTTGGTTAATAAGTGACTACATACTGACAGCTATGTTACTTATCCCAAGATAGAGTATTTCATCTGTAAAATAGGATGAAATATAACATCTACCCAACAAGAATATTGTGGGTATCTAATTGTGTACAAAATATTTATAATAAAGTAATACTTGAGAAAGGTATAAAGTGTTATTTTTCAAAACTTATACATATACATGTATGTATGTGCCTTGCATAGAAGAATAGCTTCATAGCATCCTTTGTCTATATGTAAATCATAAATAAATGTAGAATATGTAATCCGTTAACTAAAACACAAACCTGGCAATACAAAAAATATTATTGTGTATCGACATTCTGACTCCATTATGGTGTATCTTCATCTACAAATAATGCAGAGCTGAGCTCTATGTCACTGCTCTGGGTTCTCAATGCTGTGATGTGGAAAAAAATTAAATCTGGAGGAACTAAAGGGAACAGCTGGATGGTCATGGTAGGTTAAGGTCAGATGTCAAAGGTGAAAGTCTGAGAGTAAAAGCTGTCAAGGTGAGGTGATGTTGAGGAGGGTTATGATTGTACTAACAGTCTAAATAAATATGAAATGGGTTGGATTATAGATACAGTGTTTTGGAGTAAGAATATTTTTTAATTTAGGCATGCATGTTTCAAAAACATCCAATGAGGTGAATAATATTATTACCTCCAGATACTAATGGGAAAATCAAGACGTATAGGCTACTAACATGCTCAGGGGCACATCCAGCTTATGTAACATATTTAAACTCAACATATTGTGACAAACAGCAGATGTGATATCAATTCAGGTAAAAGGGCTCTAGAGATCTCATTGTCAGTGACTGCAATAGACATTTACTTGTCTTGTTTTCTGTCTTTCTATTATATGCATTTGATGCACTGCTTCAAAAAGAGTAAGTGATGCTATTTTCGACATTAGCTATGTCCAAGTACTTTCATAATCAAAAAGAAAATGAAAAGCATTTTATGCTAGACTATCAAATGAGGCACATAACCATATGGAAATGGAGTCCTACAGGCTCCTGGGACCTTGCACATATGTACCTACAGCAATGGTGTCAGCATGCATAAGACCCGTGCAAACTCAGAAAAAATCCCTGTACATAACTGTGGAAATGTGAAGTAGGCCCATCTTAGTCAAAGAATTATTGGCAACTGATAGTAATCAGTTGAGTGAAGAAGAGCTGATGTTTTTAGAGGGAGGAGCTCTAGATAGGCTGCTTGGACCCCAGTAGATGAACTTGTACTGATGGACACTGGGACATTAAATTGACTTGATAGACCTTAACACAAATGACAAACTAGATGAATTCCAGTGGTTGGGGCTATGGGAAAGTTCCAGTGGGGAGGGGGTATAAAGATGATTAAGATGAGGGGGATCTGGAGAGATGGCTCAGAGGTCAAGAGCAGTGACTGTTCTTACAGAAGACCTAGGTTCAATTCCCAGCACCCAAGCATCTTAAACTCCAGTTCCAGGGAAATCTGACACCCTCTTCTGACCTCTGCAGCAGTACATGCCACAGGTGCATTCAGATACATGCAGGCAATACACTAATACACATAAATTAAAAATACTAAAATATATTGAAAAAAATGATTGAGATGCTCTGTATGAAATACAGAAAAATTCAATAAAATTTTACAAAAAAATGAGATTACCCAATGTTGTTATTCTCCCCATAGTTAATGAATCTTTCTTTGACATTGTCTATAAATTTAAATAACACAAAATTATCTAACTCTTTTTTTTCTGTATTTAGATATTTATATTTGTGAATATAATACATATTTACCACCGTAATGTGAATGCATGACAAGCTGTTAGGCTTTTGTCATTTTATCTTTTGATTTTGCTATTAAATAATATTTCTGGGTTTAGGAATTCTTCAGTGGTGGAACACTTGTCTGATAAGTACAGACACTGAATCAATAGCTGGTTCTGAATAAAAATGTATGGAAGATATTAGTTAATTAATTGATTGCAGAAAACTAATGCTCTTGAACTTTAACTAATTTTTACATGTTCTATATAACAATCTTTGGATTTATCCTAATAAATGTATTTTAGTCTTCTTTTGTTTTGTCTTCCTGATTTGGAGAGAGATCATTGAATGATGAAATACACAATTTCAAGACAAATTAAGAATGAAACACACACATACACACACACACAGGTTTTGTATAGTTTAACAATTATGAAAAGTAGAAATTTGTATGTAAAGAACTCTCAAGGAAAGATTTAGAGCTAAAGAATAGTTTATTACACTATGTGTGGTAAATGACTTGTCATTGAGAGTAAAGGAAAATAAAGGATATAGAGTGTTGTTAATCCTGTGGAATAAGAAAAAAATGTCATTAGAAATGACTAGTCACATTTATGAGAAAATCTCTTGATGACTAAATTTACTGTGCTTCTCACTTACCACAAGATGCAGGTCTGTTTTGTCATGCGGGGCATCACTGTAAAGGTTCGTAGACACGTTCTGTCAATCTACTTTAATAACCTATATTAAATTTTGTATGTTACCCTTTATTCCTTAGAATTTACAACTTGCAATGCTACCCATCAGACATGGTGGTACCTGCCTTTAATCACAGAACTAAAATGTAAATGCAGAAAGATCAAGAGTTCAAAGTCATTCTTTACAACATAACAATCCCAAGGCTGCCTGTGCTATGTAAGATGCTATGGATAATAAAACCAAACTAGACATATTATTCATGAGAGTTTGTCTAAAAATGACATCGTGATGTAGTAAAAATGGCAAGACATATATGCAGTGGCCACCTGTTAGCAAATAGAAATTTTTCATTCTGTTAAAGTCAGATAATAAGGCATATGTCACAACATACAAACATTTGGTACTGGTATGAGTTAGTCCACCACAGTTTTATGTAGCTACATTGGAATCAAGAACTGATAAAGAAATTCTGTGGGTTTTTCCATGGTCCCTGCCTGTCTGGAACCATAAAAGAAAGTTGAAACTATTTATTATAGCAATAAATATATTCAATTTTTTCAAACCCTTAAATGCTGTAGTTGTACTCGATGGCATTTTAACTTTCTGTACTAATATACATGATTGTGTAGATTTCCATCACGCTACTAAAATGTTTCTCATTGTGGACTGGCGATTTGGCTCGGTGGTTAAGAGCACTGGTTGTTTCTTCAGAGGATCCAGATTGAGATCCCAGCAAACACATGGTTGCTAACTCCAGTTACAGGGGATCTAACACCCTCTTTTGACTGCCATGGGCATTGCAAGGCATGAGCGCACTTACATACATGCAGTCAATACACTCATACAAATAAAATAAAAATAATAAATAATAAAAAATTAAAAGTAAACAAATAAATAAAATGTTTCTCATTGGATAGTACCATGATTTTTTGTTAGGGTAGCTGTTAACCATTGAAGCTCTGGATAAATTATCTAACTTTAAAAAAAAAAAACAACAACTTTGTTTTCTAGGTTCGATCAACGTAAATTTTGAGTTATAATTTCCACACGTGGGAATTAGAACATTAGTAATATACTGTGTGATCAAATATGATACTTTTCGAGTTTTAAATAAAAATGTACCCCCAGAAGTATTTCATCTAAAAAGTGTGGAATTCACCAGTATCTGCAGGAAATAAACTGACATATACCTTTCTTCCCATGAACACAAACACACACACACATACACACACACTCATAAACTCCGAATTTTAATATAAAAAATCGCCTTTAGATAGTGTCCAATTTGCTTTTAATTACTGTGATAAAACACTGACCAAAACCAGCTTTGGAAGAAAAGGCTTTATTTTACCTTATATCACCCCTGTCACGGTTCGTCATGGAAGGATCCAAAGGTAGGAACACAGGGCAGGGTCCTGGAGCACAGAGCATGGAGTTATGCTGTTTGCTAGCCCGCTTGTACTGTCTATGCTCAGCCTGCTTTCTTATACAATACAAGACCACCTGCCCAGGGGTGGCACCACCCACAGTGGACTGGACCCTCCCACATCACACAACAATCAAGAAAACGTCCTACAGTCATGGCCACGGGCAGTCCAAAGGAGGAAATTTGCCAATTGAGGGGCCTGAGTGTGTCCAGTTAACAACTAAAGCTATCCAGCACAGATAGTTTTCTCAAAAAGTATTGAATCTGAAAAAGTAGGCTTTTGTTTTGTTTTGTTTTGTTTGTATGAGTCACAAAAACAAAAACATTGTACATTCTAATGAAAGACTATGACATGTTTAACATAGGCATGTTTCTATAAGGTTTAAGTCATATGAAAATATTGATCTTAAACATTTGCTAGGTCTTCATAATGAAGAATTTCATATCTCTCTTCTATCTTTTTGAAATGTGACGTACACAGTCATTTTCTATAGTCGCCATGCTTTGTAGGGCTGCCAGATATCTCACTCCTACCTAACTTGGCACTATTTGGTCTCTACCTACACCTAAAAGTTCCCAGATTCTGGCAGCCACCATTTTAATTTCACTTTCTATGAGATCAACTTTTTAGGATTTCTCATGATTGGCATCATGCTATGCCCGTGGTTGTTCTATGCCAGCCTTATTTGATTTAATGTAATGCTTTTCATTTCCATCCCTGCTGTTATAAATGAGAGGCTCATTCCTTTTATGGTTGAATAGTGTCCCCTTGTGAGCATGGATGATGCTGTCTTTATCCAATCCTTTTATGGACAATTGAGTTGTTTTTATTTCCTGGTCTTACAAAGAGTTGATAATGAAATGAATGTGCAAAGCAGATGTTTCTGAAAATTGATTTATAGTACGATGTGCTTATTTATCATTTTTTAAGTATACTACTTTAGAAACTTTTGAAGCCTGAGGACATTAAGATCAGCATTTTAATTGACATATATTAATTGTACAAGATGGCTTAATTATCTTACTTCCAAACATGCATATACTTACCCATATTTACCTTCTCTTTTATCCTCTTTCCTTCCACTCTTCCTCCCTGTGCTTGCTTTCTGTACCCATGTACTTATATTTTCATGCTTTGTTTTCTGTAGTCTCACATGAAAGAGCAAACAGGATTCTTGTATTTGTGAGTCTGGCTTTTTTTCTTTAACATAATAACTATCTTTTTCTCCAAATAATATAATTTTATTTTTCTTTCATATTTTAATATAGCATATATATGTATACACACTCATATATATGACACATTTTCTTCATCTCTATTCATATTCATTTGGGAAAATTCTATAATTTGTAAATAATGTAAAATAAAAATGAATGCACTATCAATAAATGGACAGTTAGCTGAATGGGCACTTATCAAATGAAAAAAAACATATGCCCAGTGAATACATGGAAAAAGTTTCAGCATCCTTCACTGTCAGGAAAAGACTAATAACTATATTATGATTTCATCTTACCCTCATCAGAATAAGTATTATGAAGAATGTGATAAAGAACAAATTTGGCAAGAATGAGGGGAAAAAGGACTCCTATATATTGCAAGTAGGAATATAAATCAGTTCAGTCACAACAGAAATCAATATTGTGGTTCCTATAAATTGAAAATAGAATTTCCAGAGTAGTGTTTTTAGATGACTGCAGTTGAATTCAAAAGAATCACAAAGGGAACTCTGTATTAGTATAGGATAAGACAAATATTAAAGATAAATATGTAATATGGTATGCCTCTTTATTAACATACTAAGTGATGTGTATTAATATTATTAATACTATAGTTTCAAATTATTAATACATAGGTTGAATTTTAAAACATCTATTCCAACTGTGTGTTGTATAAAATAACTTGCACTTTATATTTGTGACAAATCAAGAAGTTGGTTAATATATTTTGTTTATTTAGGAGTAGAAAAGCATAGAGACTTCAAAATATGCCTATTTCTCTCTCATACGTCTTTGTTTTCTGAACTCAACTGAATAGATCCATACTTGGCATCACTTGTTGAGCCCGGTGATAGACTTGGGCACTATATGGTGGAGGTTTTGTTGGAACACCAGTGGAGGCAGTTAATTGATTTGTCCTTTATTGGGTCTTGGAATCTCATATTATACTGACTACATTATAAGAAGCATTCATGTAAGAACATTTCAAAGACCTCATAAAAATCTGCAAATTACCTTGTGAGCTAGTTTCAAAAACTTCAGTGTCATTTAGACCCCAATCTATTGATCAAGCAAAACAATAAAACCTCATCAAAAATAAGAAAAGAGATTTAAGCTCCACAGCTCAGAAGCAGAGCCTTTAAAAATATGCATTGCACTCTTATTTGACCACATGATTCAAGTTCACAGACAAGTTCACTCATATCCATAGACCATGGGATAAAGATGGCATAGTGTAATTGAAGAAGAACTAACTTCAGATTAAAACTAGAAATCTATTTTTCATGAATTCCAAGTTTGAAGAAAGACAATGAGAAGGAATAAAACATGTTTTAAAAGATTTGCTAAGGGTTGCATAGATAGGATATGCTTCAGAAGAGTAAAATCATCTTCTACTAGCAACATTATTATGAATAAATAGGTAAATAAATTTATTTGAAGAGAAATAAGTGACTATCATGGTCTACAATCACAAAGTAATTCAAAGAAAAACTTTTACTTAAATTAGTTATT
>NW_008340588.1:4092950-4093620 GCF_000622305.1 Nannospalax galili
TTTATATAATAAATTAGCTTAAATTATTTAATAAAAGAAAAATATATTTATACTCCTTAAAAATATGACATGATAATCAGTGGTCAAGGATATGCTTCTCAAATCATTTTGTAAAAAATACTGACAATGGAGCTGGGTGTGGTGATGCATACCTTTAATCCCAGCACTCTGTGGTTTCAGGGCCAGCCTGGTCTACATAATGAGTTCCAGGCCAGCTGGAGATACGAGGAGACCCTGTCTCAAAATGATTTTTAAAAATTTAAAAATTAAAAAAAAAATGGGGCTGGAGAGATGGCTCAGCGGTTAATAACACTGGCTGTTCTTGCAAAAGACTTGGGTTCGAATCCCAGCACCCACATGGCAGCTTACAGCAACTGAAACTCCTGTCCCAGGGGATCTGACAGCCTCTTCTGACCTCCACGGGCATTGCACAACATGGCTGCACTTACCTACATGCAGGCAGGTCATACACACATACACATAAAATAAAAATAATAAATGAAATTTTTAAAAATTATTTATTTAATAACCACAAATTTAGAAGAAGCATTTCATTACAACAGCATTGACATATTCAGTAACCATTTCCAGAGCTAAGATGCATCTCTTCAAAATTGGCTGTAAATTTTCAGGGTTACGGTTGAATTATTACAGTTATACAATATTGTAC